>NC_142187.1:33180000-33417500 GCF_026936395.1 Plectropomus leopardus | reverse complement strand
TGTGAGTATTTGACACTGCATAAAAAATAATAATGTATAAAAATCAATCAATGTTGCTGCTAATCATTGGCATATCTCAGGCTCTACTTAGCATGTAGTATATTGAAATAAGTATTTATTGTTTTTCTGTAAAAATATAGTGGCATCATGACAAAAAAAACACAATTAAATGATTAAAATTCTGAAAATTAACTAATATTTTAGAGTTAAGAAATCAACTAAATGAAAGTAGAAGATAACATTAATGTATAATATTTTTTAAAAGCTTGATTTTGAAATGTGCATTTTGTGCACAGAGTGATATGAGTGTGTGTAATAATAAAACGCGGCCCGAGGGTTAAAATATGACAGTTTTGATGACCAACCTTGACGTACTCATGATAATCTTCCTCCAGCACCTCCAGCTCCGTGGACAGGTAGGCTTCATGAATGCAGGACAAAGGACATGAAGACAAACTTAACTGACACATCTGTTAACAGACTAAACGATGGAGGTCTTTACGGCCCCGTCTCTCCTCACCGGTCACCGTGGTCCCACAGGGGGAGTCATCGATGGCTCCCTGGCTCTGAGCGTGCAGCAGCACACAGGGCTGCTCGACTCTACGGGCAAACTCCACCGTCACGCTGAACTTCCCCAGGTGTCGTCCACCCTCGGACACCGTCACCAGAGAGTCTGGAAACACACACTGCAGCAGCTCTGCCGGCTCTGAGCAGGGAGGGAGAAAACATGAGCCAGGTATCAGACACTTAATGATTTCTGAAATAATTTTTAACCCATTTTAGTTTTTTAATCTCATTTAAAAAAAAATCTGAGATTTTTTTTTTAAATTCAAGCATTGCCAGAAAAGTTTGTGGTCCTGTGCAGAAATAGGTTTTATGGAGAAATATGGCTGTTAGAGTGAGTTAAATTAATCTACATTTTGCCAAGAGGTAAGTACAAGTATGAAGTAGAAGTATAACATTAGGTTGAGGGTTTAAAACCCACTTTTGAGTTTGGACTTCTGGTGGTATCTAATTCCTGGGGACTGTTTGACGCATTTCACAAGCTTTTCATTCTTAATTTTTTTTATATGTGTTTGCTTCCATATAGTAGGGTAAATTATTACATTTATTAAGACTATTAATTTATTAACAAACGAAAAGAAATTATCCGTTATCAATACCTTATCGGCCACAAGAAGCTGGAAATTATCGGTTTATCGTATCGGCTGAAATAGTCATTATAGTGCATCACTGATATTTAGGTAACAGTGTGAGTCGAGACTGACATTCTCAGGCATACTTAAAATCTGATAGAAAACATACAGATATAAATAGAGAGAACTGACTTTTTGTCTTCCCATGGCCTTAACACTGTGATGCGACTTCAGGTTAATTATATGACGTTTATAATGTTAAATTTTTAATGAGTTAGGGTGACAGGCCTGCGTTAACAGGACTCAACTAAAATGTTTATTTTGACTAAGATGTTATAAATTTCTAATGAAATTTCAGAAAAAAAACAACACAGAGAATTCCCCCCAGTGACCCTAAATGTTTTGGTTGCAGATGGTGATGATGAAAATGGCCCCCTGGTGTTGACAGGTGGTTACGGCCCTGCTCTGAGCCAAATAAAGAAGTGTCAAACGCAGGTGGTGTTAACTCTCAGACAGACGCAGTTTCTGTCTGATAACACCTACAACATAAAGAGTTTACCGACACACTGACAGACTCACCAACACCGGACATGAACCTGACGGCTTCCTCCGAGGCTCTCGGCTCCTCTCCGGGCTCCGCTGCCTCGGTCCCCGCGGCAGTCTCGTCCTCCGGCGGGGCTTCCATCACTGACGCTGCCGGTGTTTCACGGCAGATTCTGGTAAAATAAGTCCTAAAGTCGTATGAACAGCTTCATAAAACAAACATTTATTGTGACAAAAAGGTTAATTTTGTAGTTTTTAAAGCGAGAAGCCTTTCGGTGTAGAATCTATGCAGCCTCTTTTACGGTACGGAGGGGCAGGCGAGTTGTCATAGCAACGACGCTGCAGTAGGCTACCGTAAACACGGATGTACGTGCGCAGCCGATTATCGTAACTTTTCGAAATTAAACTTCATTTAACCCTTTTAAACCTGAGTACATTGATTTTACTTCTTTCAAAAACAAGATGAGAATGCAATGAGCAACTAAACAGCCCACCACCCCCGCCCAAAAAAAGTAAAAACAATTAAGAAAATGACCTGGAAAAAGTGCTGAAAAGTATTCTCTGTAAAAATATATTATAATAATAAAAAATATGTTTTATTTTATTTTAATAATAATAATAATAATATTTAATAATATTTTTTCCAGATTTTTTTTTAGTTCCTCTATTTTAAAAAACTATCTTTCGGGGCATTTTCTTTTCACCTTTTACACATTTCTGGGCCTTTTTTGGGGGGGGGTGCTCTGTGTCTGGACACAGCACAAGGTTTCAAAGTGTTAAAAAAATGCATTTTTCAGTACTGTATGTAGTAAGTTTAGACATATGCTTAAAAACTCAGTATGTGAAATGGTCAATCTCAGGCCCGTTTTATGATTTATTTCATTTGGTTTGGAGGATCGTTTATAGAAGGGACTGTTTGTTATTTATGAGGAAGGGGGTGGTGCAAAAAGGGGGAAGTAAAGCCAAATCTAAGCTTTAAATGGAAATATTTCATCAAAATCACTTGATTTCGGGGCTCATTTTAAAACTTCATCTTTTAACTATGAAACATAAAAAAACGTTGCCACGTGACATCAATGCTAAATAATTTAAAAAGTCAATAATTTAGGTAACAGGAATGTGAGTCAAGACTGACATTTCCAGTTGTACCTGCATTATGATAAAAAAATACAGAAAGAAACTGAGAGAACTAACTTTTTGTCTTCCTTTGGCCTTTATGAGACTAATGATGCTACTTTCTGTAAATTATGTGACTTTTGTCATGTCCCAAATGTTTTTAAGTGGGCGATGTGTTATGGTGACAAGATTTAGAGTAGACAGGACTCAACAAAAATGTTTATTTTGACTATAATGTAATGATTTTCTAATGAGAATGTTTTTGACACATTCATGAAATTGAGACTGGTACAAGTTGACAGTGACCTTTGACCACAAAATTTTAATAAGTTTGTTGTTGACTCTAAGTGGAAGTTTGTGCCAAAGGTGCTGAAATTCTCTCAAGCTGCTCTTAAGATATTGTATTCACAAGAATGAGGATGATGAGGTCTAGATGACCTTAACTTTTGACCACCAAAATCTCACAAATTCATTGTTGAGTCCAAATGGACGTTTGTGCCAAATTTGAAGAAATTCCTTCAAGGCATTCTTGAAATATCCAATTCAGAAGAAATTGTACGGACGGACGGACAACCCAAAAACATAATGCCTCCTCGCTGGAGTGGAGGTATAAAAACATAGAAAATATAAAAGACAATAATTCATTGTGTAAAAATAAGAAAATAAGATTTGGACCCATAAAAAGCATATTTTTAGAAAACCCGTCCAATGAGTTAATTATACATCCTTACATAAAAGATAAAGTGTGTTTGTATAATTTTAGGTGGTTTAAGCTTCAGCAGTGGTGTGGAGACAACACGAGTTTCTTCCTCAGGGTGAACCTAACTTCAGGCATCTGCTTTTTCGCTCCAGGTTGGCTGGATCCCTCTTTTTGGGCGACTTCACCGTTCACACGGTGGAGGATGGTGGTAATGTCTTCACTCCTTGAACAAAAAAAATAAAGTACTTTTAGTATACACGAGGCGCCAGAGTGCATAAAACAGCAGCAAAATAGAGCTTGTTTCTAAAAAAAAAAGTGCCAGTCAAGGGTCCTCTGTGTCCCCCGACAGAGGTCCTTGATTAGCCCCCAATGTCCGAAAATCCTTGAAATTTTCTGAAATAATAGAAATGTCCTAAAATTAGAGTAACATCCTAAAACCCCACTTAGGGGCTTAATTCCTAGAAATGTGGTAAAATCTAAGAAATGTCTTAAAATCTTAAAAAAAAAAAAACATTCCACAATCCTAATAACATCCTAAAATCACAGAAATGTCCTAAAATCCTAGAAATGTGCAAACAACCTAGAAATGTCCTAAAATCCTATAGAGGGGCTAAAATCCTAGAAATGTGCTAAGATCTAAGAAACTGGCTAAAATCTGAGAAATGTCTTAAAATCCTAGAAACATTCAAGAAAAATCCTAGAAACGTCCTAAAATCCTATAAATGTTCTAAAATCTTAGACACGCGTATGGGCCACTGCGACTGGCCCCTGGCCTCCTGTTACTTCACTACACGGTAACAATCTCACCATCAGATACACAAAACACATTTAATTGTGGACATTTCGAGTCACAGATATACATTTAATTTCCTTTTTTACCTCGGACAGCCCTCCTTTAGCTGCTGACACAAAGACTGGATGAACCAGGTCCCATTTTTTGGGTCCCGAAATGCGCGATAGTCTTCAACAGTGGCCACGGCAACCAGGACATCGGCCTCCTGCGGGATGGACACTGAGGGAGAGTCATCCGTCTCCAGACCGTCTAAAAGCACCCCGCGCTGTATCCGGTCTCCCTGGCAGGCCTGGATCAGGAACACTTTGGGCTTAGCGGTGAGGGATGGGTGAGCCTTGAAGGTTCTGGTTATTTGTTCAATGGCGAGGGGCTCCCAGTCAGTACCCTGGACGACGCCCTTTTTTCCGTGACTCAGGATACAGCAGATGAAGGCATCGCCGTGCTTAGGAGCGTCCTGGAGGGGAGCGAATCTGCTGCCGGACCACTCCTGGACATCGAACTCCTGCAGCTGAGAGAGGTCGCTCAGAGAGGCAAAACATTTCAGAGCGCGATCCATCTGGTCTCCGGTTTGGTCTTTACACATCAGCACTCTGAAGCCCAGCCAGCTGAAGACCTCCGCCAAACTCTCTGCACGACATTTAATTTAAAGAAAAGAAAAAACGAGTTAACCTTCAAATCCCAAAACACACGAAATGATGTCAAACTGTAAGAGCCACAAAATGAGAATAAGTTTCATTAATATTTTATAAAAATTCTTTCACACAGGCAATTCCAGCTACCATTTGTCCAAAAGTAAACGCTTTTTGGCGTAAGATTTATTCAGAATTAGTTACTATAATTGGGATAACAATCACTTTTAAGTGGGACGAGCTTCTGTTTGGCGTTTTTACTTATTTAAAATACAGAGTTTAGCTGCTAGAAAAGCAATTACGAGGTGATATCATTTATGAAATTTTTGTTATGGAAAAATGACCTATTTCAATTAAGCTTCAGGGAAACTACATTTGAGGGAATTTAGAAGAATATCTCCCTAAAATGCCTATTTTTTGTTTAAATATGAACAAAATTCTGAGCACCCCATGTTTTTGGGTTGTTTTTTTTCAGACAAGTCTCCTTGTGAAATGCCTTACAGAGCTTTTATATGTACACATGATCGCTCCCAAATTGTAATAAGTTCTTAAAGTTAATTTTAAAAAAGAAAAAGAAAGAAAACTGAACAGTAGCAGAAATTAAACTGTCCATCTTCATGTATGTTCTGTACCATAAAATGCTGTCCAGAAAAATAAAGTATTTGTTGCATGTTTAGTTTTGAAAGGACGTTTAATCTTCACGTCATGTGCAGTGTAGTTGAGTGGAAGTACATCCTTTTTCTACCGTGTAGCTGAGTGTAATTTAATTTTTTAAAGGTGTTAACTGGCTGAAGTTACTGTGGCTGCAGCTCACCAGCGGCTTTTTTGACATTTGGAGGGAACGCCACCACAAAAACTGTGAGTCCATCTATTACGTAACCTACCAGCATCTTTGTTAGTTCCCCTTCTCGGGTCGTAATTCATGAAATTCTCGTTGTTGATGATCACGCAGAGGCCTGTGGGCTGGCTGTTCAACTTGTACTGCTCATTCTGGAAAAAAAAAAACCCCAGAAAGTTTCATAATGAGGATACTTTCTTTTTTAATAATTTACACTCTGATTCAGTTAGTTTTTCAAAGGTATACCTTTACTTTTCTTTACTGGTTTAAATCTTAGGATCTTATGAGCTGACTCAGGTGCAGCATCAGGTAAAACCTCACCTCTTTTTGCCTCTTGCTGTCTCGTGGAAAAACATCTGAGGAGATAAGAGGGAAACTCGATTATACCTCCAAACATAATAAAACATTGTTTCTATGACAAAACTATACATAAGGGATGTATCGATGCATCACGAGGCAGTTAAAAATCGATTTAAAGTATGTGAGATTCAAATCGGTGAAATGAAAAATGAACCCTGATGATTTTTTTGACCAAAAGAGGGCGTAATCTACTCACGGCTTTGCTAGCTTGACGTGCCACGTCACTACATGTTTGACGTCCTACGTCACGTCCGAGACTTAAACCAATTCGCCAACTTAAATAAGACGAAGCAAAAGCCCCGAGACAGGTGATATTGAAATAGCAGATGCATCCTTCAGTTTCATGTCGGATGTGTGGAGGATTTGAACTTCCTTACGTCAGAAAGTAATAAAGGTTCCTCCAGCATGAGAGCTGGCATCAGGAGCTGCGGTCCGCTCCGCCCACGCACGTTACTCCTCAACGACGACTACATGGCCAAACCACACTGACAAGAGCGTTTGTAACCCCATTCACGCAAATGAGTACAAGAGCCAAACACATCACCCACGCGTGGGAAATGGCCAACTTAGTTCCTAAAACTCGTCCTCTCTGCTTTCTCCTCTCGCTAAAGCAAACCTTTCCACACCAGCCACTTCTGTCCCAAGTTAAAGTTTTTTTTTTGTGAATGTCCAGAAATGCATTCATTGAATAGTTTGTGTTTTGCATTTATACCCTACCTCAGACATAAAAAGGGATTATTTAATTTGATATAGAAATAAAATAACATCTCATTTTGTATTTTAAAAGATCGTGAGTTTAGTGAATCGTTACATCCCTACTATACATGTTGACGCACCACTGTCGTCGACGTTGCCAACTGAAGAAGCTTGGACAGGTTTGGGTAACAGGCTGCTGTCGTTCAGCTGGATGTTCTTCAGCTCGGGGAAAGCGGTTTTAATGTCATCATCGGTCTGCAGGAGGTTCAGGAAGTCTCTGCAGGTGTCCTCTCCTTTGTTCATGATCTTATCCACCAGCTCAACCACGTGACCCTCCACATCCTCTCTGTTGATGCTCTTCAGGTTGTTGTATTCCCGCCTGGTTATCAGGTTGTTCTCGTGAACTTTGTTGAGGACGAGCCTGTGGTCTGCACACAGCACGTCCTGGATGGTCGTCTTGTTACGTCTCATCGTGTCTTTGGCCGACATGCTGGATCTGACATTTAGAAACGGAGATAAAAAGAACGAGTTTAGTGTCAGTGCAGAGCTCTGATCGTCAAACTGTGAAATATTTTTGCAACATACTGTGATTGCACTTATGAGCTATCGTCTGGCATATAGCACAGTGCAATTAATCATTCTGTACTTCACTCATGATCCAGATTAAAGCAAGTGATTTTTTAAATTTCTAATGCAACAGCAAGAACTACTTTACTTTTTTTTAAAAAACAAAACATATTCTTGTGAATTGATTTGTTTTGTTTCCAACATGTAAAAAAACACACTAACAAAACAAAACAAAATAACTACTAATATAATAAACAGAAAACCTATAAGCAAACTAGGGATGCACAATTAATTAAAAATATCTAAATCACAATGTAAGGGCAATTCATATTGCAGGAGCTGGGAACATGCACAGACCACTACAATAAATAATCCCATATTTATTCAAAAGAATTCAAAATGTAATAAGTCTTTAATCCTTTTGAACCTGAGAAAATTAGCTGGATTACTTTCAAAAACACATGACGTTAAAAGTTGAGTTAGAACAAAATGAAATTTACCCCAAAAAAGGAAAATAAAAAAGATATTTTAAAAAGGGTAAAAATAATAATAATAATAATAATAATAATAATAATAATAAAAACTACCATAAATAAATGAACAAACAGACAGTTAATATAATTAAGAATAACTACACCGATAATGATTATAAACGTAGTTCTCTGGATATTGTCTGTATCATTATTATTGTTATAAGTATAAACATCTAATAATTTATCAATCTATTACTCTAATTTAAAACTAATCGAAGGTTATTTTCTTGTCACTTTTTCCAAATTTCTTGCAATTCGTGGGACATCAAGTTGCTCCATGAATTTTTGCCATTTTTTCAGAAGAAGTCAAATCAAATCGGCGGAGCACATAACGGCACGAGAGACCTTCCCAGGTTTATAAGGGTTAAAATGCAATGAAGTAACTGATTGAAAGTCATGCTAAAATCAGTTCATTACGAGAAATGCATGAAAATGACAGCAAATCAAAATCGAAACTAAAAGTGGTGTTTCCGCGAAGCCTCGGTTACTTGCCGTCAGGAGGTCTCCGGTGTCGGTGGGCTGTATCCGGCTGCAGCTGATGGATTTCCTGGTGCAGTATTAAGTTAGTTTCAGGCTGATTTTGCTTTTAAAACGCGAGAGTCAGAGATGTTTTTGGATGAGTGGTTTCTGGGTTTATATCCGCGAGGATCTGGCGCCAGGCTCAGCAGCTAGAGGAAATGCTGTGTGTGAGTTTGGTGTTTGACCACCACCTACTGGAGGAGGACCAGTATCTCACTGGCTGGAGTCTCCCCGTCGATGTGTGTGTCCCCCATCTAAACCAGACGCAAAGTGTACGATTTATGCACTTTTTCGCGCATCTTACACGCTTTTCATTCTTCCTTTCTGATAATTTTGATATTGTTCATGCATAGGGGATACATTGTGGCAATACTGTGTATTTGTGTTTGATCTTGGAATTTACAGCTCAGCTCCTAAAGTCTAAAACACAACCAAATTGTCACATCCATACTACAACACGTTGTTATATAATCATATATTGTGAAAATAGGGTGTGTGTCCCTGGTGGTCTAGTGGTTAGGATTCGGCGCTCTCACCGCCGCGGCCCGGGTTCGATTCCCGGTCAGGGAACTTCTTTTTTCTCTTCTGGTAAGTACAGGCATTCAATTCTCCTCAGCAAGACAACACTGTGTCACTCCCACACTGGGGAAATTGACGTTATAGGAGGGGGAAAAAAGCAAAAATAATGCCAAAAAACGCCTAAAATTATTACAAAAAAATTTTAAAAACAATTTACAATATTACAAGTTGCCTGATTTTCACAAAGTTACTACTTTGGTAAAAAAAAAAAAAAAAGAAAAAAAAACCAAAAAAAAAAGTAACCAATTTTACCAAAACAAAACTAAACAAAAAACCCCACAACTTCAAAACAATGCTTTCGATGTGACCAAAAAAGGTAAGTGCAAATGCTCTATTTAAAGATCTTTTGGTGTTGTGGTGTCTGTATGACAGATGGTGGAAAGGTAGAAACAGGAAGAAACCCTTGTTTCCTGACGCTTTGTACACTACATGACGTCGTGGTTCTTCTTTCCACAGAAATGTCTTCAGTCACTGACAGTTACTGACAGTGAGCGACTGTCGAGAAACAACCGCAGGTAACAGCTTTTATTTACATTACCGACACTGACGGCGCCCTAATGTGTGCTGCAGGAGGATTGTGTGTTTGGTTTTATTCATAATCAAGTTTATACGAAGAATATGTTTTTTAAAATAATTTAAGAGAGAGAGTATAGCTGATTGTGAAAAAAAGCAATGGTCTGATAGTTTTCTTGTTTTTCTTTTTTGGTGTGGAAAATGTTTTTGTGGTTAGTGGATATTTGTATGTCGTTAAAACTCACATTGAAATATAACTGAGAGCAGAATTAAGACTCATTTAAGGAAGGCTGTTTGACATTTAGTGAGACATAAAACTAAAGCATTTAAAAAGGGGAAGTGTGTACTGCCACGAAATAAGTAAATTAGCGTGGACTATGCTGTATGTTTAGGGGGGTGTGTGTGTGTGTGTGTGTGTGTGTGCGCATGTGTGTGTGTGCGCACGCGCGTGTGTGTGTGTGAATCCCTCAGGTTGGTTATGAAGGTGTTTCCTCTCCATCCAATACTTTGGTCCAGCGTGCTGGTTTTATGCGCCTCACACAGTGGTGGGTAACATTTGACAAAACTCTCTCTCTCACACACACACACACACACACACACACACACACACACACACACACACACACACACACACACACACACGGGACATAATTTAAGGAGTCCACGTCCATCAACTCATCTTTTTTGCACCATGTTTGTTCCGTCAAATATTTTCCGTTATCTTGTTTTCATTGGTGTAATGCACCAATTTCTGCTTTTCTTGAATACAGTTTTTGAGGAAACCACCTTCCTCCAAAACTGCAATTACAGTTGAGTTTTTAACTGTTGACCCTCTTACTTTTACTTTTAGGTTTTAGCCCTTTAGTGTCTTCTAGGTTTTTGGTTTTTCTTAGTTTTTTGTATCTGTTGTTTCTAATTTGTTTTTATTGTCTCGTGTTACTCTTTTTATTTCAGTTTCCTTCATGTTTCACAAAGTTAACGTTAAACTGTTAATTAGCTCAGTGGTGCTCGTGAGCGTGCAGTAGATGCTCGCTTCTTTCTGCACAGCAACACAGTTGGCGGGTGTTTGGTTAAAAATAAAAATACACTAAATTGCTCACAACAAGATCTGATTATCTTGAGTAGCTGGGTCATGATTTCTAGAAAGAGACACTGATATTGAGTTTTAAAAAACTAATTTTTTGGCGCTTTGAGCACAGCAAAGCGATGTCATGTAGTTCCATTATATTGGAGAGAAAACAGACATCGTTACAGCCGATATCTCCAAAACTGTTCACACTACATGCCACGTCACAGTGTGTGTGTGTGTGTGTGTGTGTGTGTGTGTGTGTGTGTGTGTGTGTGTGTGTGTGTGTGTGTGTGTTGGCTTTTTCTCTCATGCTATAAATTTAAATAAAAATGTCCTTTTTTAACAGAGACGGAGGCCAACGGTGCAGATGTCTGTCAGGAGGAGAAGGTCCCGGGCGATGTGAGAATCAACATGTTATTTTAACTTCAAAATGCCAAACAGGCACAACAAAATCTTCCTGCTTTAACCCTTTAAAACCTGAATCGACATTGCTTTTCTTGTGCTGCGTTTAGACGCCATTCTGTTTGACCTTTTTAAATCGGAGAAAATTAGTTTGATTTCTCTCAAAAACAAGAGAAATGTCATACAAATTGCAAGGAATTAGTTACACGAAAAAAGTAAAATAATCAAAACAGAAAAAGGAAAATTTCCACAAAACTATATTGATCAAAATTTTGACAAACATTTTATATTAAAAATCATGTTACAGACAGAATATTATAAATACTTAAATTTTTTAACTTTAATTAAATTTCAGCATTTTATTCTTTTTTTTTTTAATTTAATTTTATGTACATGTTTATTAATTCATTGCTTATTTTAAGGTAATTTTCTTTTAACCTTTTTTTTTTTTTAACTAATTTGTCACTCATTTTTGGGCCATGTCTTGTTAAGCTGCTTGTTTAAGATTTCATAGAGTAAATACAGATTTTTTTTTGATATTCTTTATGTTTGAACTGTTTTCAGATCTACCCACAGAGTCCTTCATGGCAGGCGCATGATGTCGAGGAGACTGAGGTGAACGGAAACTTTCACTGCCTCCTTTACCCAACAAATACACTCAACTGCTCCTGGTGGTTTACAACCTTACAGAGGGACACTCGGCTCTTTGTCCAGATCAGGTAACAAATTAATGTAACATAATAAAACCAGCATGATAAATAAAAAAGTATAAATAGTTTCAATTTTAAATCTCTGTCTGTTCACTCAGCGTTTGTGATGACGACAGAACAGTTCGCTCTCTGAACGCTTTGTCTGAGGAAAGAATCGGATCGAAGTCTTTGCATTTGCACGATAAAGCGAACTATGTCATCCTCCGCTTTAACATGACCCTGCACGACGAGTGGACAGTTTATACCTGCACGTACCACATGGACATGATAGGTAAACACTCCAAGACTAAGAATGTCATCCAGCAGCTGCTATATTAAGTGCTAATTTAGTGCACAAAATGCACTTCTCAAAATCAAGCTCTAAAAAATATTATACATTAACATGATTTTCTACTTTCATTTTCCTAACCAACATCAGCCTTAATCATAAATATCAATTATTCATTCATTTTCAGAATTTAATTTTATTTAATATACTACAAGTAGTAATAAGTAGATTTTTTTAAATTTTATTTATTTATTTATTTATTTGTATTTTTATGACAGTCTGGGATATGTCACTGATTTGCAGCTACATTGACTGTGACAGGTCACCTAGTGGAAATAACATGTATTTCCTCCATATGCCAAATATGGTCAAAATAACATCATCAGGTGGAAAATAGTAAAAATGACAAAATCCAAGTCAAAAGCCCAGAATGACACCCAGAAATAATACAAGTCCTGTTTTTATGCTCTGATGGCTGTGGGATCAGTTTGAATGGGTTTCAGTGGTGCATTTTTTTGCACTGAACAGTCTGAATGTAACTATTGAGTTTCCACAGTGTATTTTAGACTTATTATAGGAGCTGAGCTGGAAATTCACAAATTATACATATTTATACCTTGTGCATGAACGCATTTAAAACTTAATTCTTCTAATCACCTTTTTTCTCAAAATCTACAAATAGTCAGGTACATAAATTAATTTGGCAGGATGAATACTGACAGACTGTGGTGTTTTGTGTCACAGAGGTCCTGTCTCCACCCCAAAACATCAATGCATCCATCAAAGACGGAGACCTGTTGGTGTCCTGGAGTCTGCCTCACAGTCGGGAGGACTCCACTCCCCTGTGCTTTGAATACCAGTTGGACATGGGGGACCAGGTACAGAACGTCTGCGTGTGCATGAATATACCTGGATGACTATTTCAGAATTTATAAATACTATTTAGTCATTTTTTAATGCCGCACACACACACACACACACACACACACAAGGCAAGTGTAAATCATCATTTACTACAGGTAAATGATGTAAAATAATAATAATACATAGATATCACTATGAAACTTCTCCACTTGATTACTTACATTAAGCTGATTTTTCTAAAAATTGTTTCAAAGACATTTAAATAGGAAAATGAAATCTAATTATATATGCCCGACTGCATACATTTTTTTTCTCCAAAATGTTATGTTTACATACGAAAACTATGTATGATGTAATTAAATAAGCGCTTTTTACATAAATTTCTATAGACATGAACTAAAATAAACACTTATATGTGTATTTTTGATGTTTTTTTTTTTAAATCCAGTAGCCTGAAAGAATCTCAAAATTGACCACTGCATGAAAAACTTTGGCCTGTAGTGTCTCTCCTTAGTGGAAATATACACATTTTTCGCTTTCACTTAAAATTATGAGGTAAATTTTGGTGGCTAATGGCTATAAAATCATGACATAATCTGTGTTATAATTGGGTCACTGTAAACTGGCAGCAGCCGTATCTGGTATATTTATCCTCACTGTAGCTTAGTGGGGGTAAGTATGGACGCGTCATCCATCTTTATACACTTTTTATGCATGCAACCCACTACAGGAAATTTAAGAAAAGGATCTGTTAGCAGTTAGCAGCTAACTCAAAGAAGGACACCAACCAAAAAATGTCCACAAATTAAGAAAACAGTAAGATTCAGGAGCTCCTCTGAGCAGAGGATGAGATCAGCCGCCGTTAACAGAGATGGTAAATGATCGTTATTGACATGTTATGCCATTGTTTTTGTTTATGAAGTGCTGACGCGTGTTATGCGCTACACATGAGAATGACGCTGCTGTTTAACATGCCACGCCTCTTTTGGTTCCGCAATGCCGGCATGCTGTCTAAAATCACGCTGGAGCACCACAATGCCGCCGTCGTTTGGTTTTATGTGAAAATGCAAAGGCCTTCGAAGTGGCTCTATAGCACCATCTCTGTGTAAAAAGGGCTCCATACTGAACGGTGAGGCGGCATAACAGCGAGGTATTCCTGCCCTGAACAGGCAGAGTAAAGTAACTGTGGAGTCATCGGCAACAGAAAACAAACCCCGATGCCAAATAATCAAAATCTTTATCGTTGAAAACAGGAAAGACCCAGAAACGTGAGCGAGCACCTGTCTTACACAGAGCCCAATGCAGATCCCACCTGCACCTACAGCGTGAGGCTGAGGGCCAGAAAGAAGGACACCTGCCAAAAATCCTCTCAGTGGAGCGAATGGAGTCACGCCATCAGTGAGTGACGTTTGTTAACCCTTTAACACATTCAGCATCAGTTTTCTTGTGCTGCGTTCAGGTGCCTTTGACAAGCATTTAAACCTCTGAAACCTCCGAAAATCAGTTTGATTTCTCTCATAAACATCAGGTAAAAAGGCAAGAAATGTCCCATAAAATTACCTAAAATTAGTTTTAAAAACTAAGAAAATTTGTTCTGAAAAGTGTATTTGTAATTATATTAATGTTACATTTAAAATTATGTTAAGGGAAAAATATGATAAAATACATGAAATAATTGGGGTGGGGGGTGCGATGAGCAACTTTGCATGAAATGTCCCGCAAATTACAAAAAATTTGTAAAAGGTGACAAGAAAGTGACCTGAAAATTCCCTGGGGGTGATTATTAGATATTATGAAAACAGGGAAAATGTTATTATTAAATTGTATATTATTATTATTATATATTATTTTTATGTTACAGGACAGTATGTATGTGTGTGTATATATATATATATATATATATATATATATATATATATATATATATATATATATATATACTGTATATATATATATATATATATAATATTTTAAAACAATATATTAAAAAATATATATTTTACTTATATATATATATAAATATATGCATATTAGTAAAAAGTGACAAAGAAAATTCATATTCATTATTTTTTTAAAAGTATTTTTTCCCTTTTTTAATTTTTTCAAAGCAAATTTTAAGGTTTGTTTTTGTTTTTTACTTTTCTTTTTTGTCGCTATTCATCAGGTAATTTTCTTTAAACTTTTTGCTAATTTCTTGCAGTTTTTTGGGGCCATTTTTGTGAAATTTTTCACTGCCTTCTTCCCAAGTTTGTGGAAGAAATGAAGCCAATTTGCTCAGGTTTCAAAGGGTTAAAGTCGTCTGTTTTAGTGATCTAACCAAAGGCTGGTGACTTTTTACCATCTCCATCCATCGGTTGTCGTCTGACGTCTGAATAGTGTTTTATCTTTTTTGGGTGTGTCTGTCTGCAGCGGTGGAGCAAGCAGTTTACAGACTCAACACTCTGGTCATCGTCTTAATTTCACTTGGAACTCCCATGATACTCCTGGCCGTGCTGCTGCTGGTGCGCCATCAGAGGTACTGTCTCCGTCTCCGTCTCTGTCTGAATGACTAACCTGCTGACTGATGTGTGACTCACACACACTAAAACACACCCATTCATGCACCTCGTGCCTCTCCTCACACCTGATTTTGTAATCGCCCTCAGTGAGGTGTTTCTAATCTGGTCACATAAGCACCGTCCTCTCTTTTTAAAACTTTTTTTAAAGTGAAATGGTGTCAGACAGAGGACGAAAATAATCCTAATGCCACCAAAGGCGGTGAAATTAACCCTTTGAAACCTGGAGTGACCTCACTTCTGCTTTGCTGCTTTCACACGTATTTCAACTTCTGAACTCTGAGCAAAGTGTTGGATTTCTTTAAAAAAAAAAATCAACAGGAAAAAAGGAAACAGGCAACTTGTTGAGAAACTGTTTCACAAATGGCAAGAAATTAGTCAATTTGAAAATTATTTATATAAAAAAGCAAGGGTAAAATGTCGACGGAAAAAGAAAAAAAAAGCCAGGCAAAAACTACATATGTAGCTAATTATCATAATTACATAATTAAAATTATGTTAGAGAATCATTTTCAAGCACCTTTCCCAGGTCATATCCCTTTTGAAAAAATGTTATTATTATTATGATTATAATTATATTTTTAAACTAATTTACAGGTAATTATTTTCAACTTTTTACTAATTTCTTGCAAATTTTTGTGCCTTTTCTTCTTTTGTTGCTCATTGCCTTCCTCTCATGTTTTTGGAAGGAATCAGGCCAATTTGCTCAGGTTTCAAAGGGTTAAGATCTTGTCTCACACACTCAAAAATTAAACTGACTAAACTGCCTTACCTTGACTAAAATAACTTTCTATGTGATTTTTGTCACCAGAAACATGTTTTTACATTCTTCTAGTAATAGTAGGATAACCTATATTTATAATAATCAAAATTACATTTTTAAAATAATGTTAAATAATTAATATCGTTTTTAATACTATAATTTTCCATCTTTTATATATATTTTTTTAATTTTATTTTACTTTTTTCGGGTATTTTTCTTGTACTTTTTACACATTTCTTGCTAATCTTTGTGGTCATTTCTTCTTTCATTGCTCATGTCTTCCTCCGATGTTTTCTGCTGAGGTTTCAGACGGTTAAATGAAACAGTGCAGAATGGAGAAGTGCGAGGAGTTAAAAGGAGGTTCACTTAAGGTTGAAACAGAAACGCCCCGTACGAGATCTAAAATAACAAACGAGAAAAACAAAACATGAAAAAAAACGAAAAAGACTATGAGGAATGGAAACACTTTCTGCAGCACTTTCACTTTCATGAACAAAATACATACCAAAACTAATATTTTAACAAATTCAAATAGCACGAGAGTGAGTTTGAGAAGTGTATTGACATTAGTGTTGAAAAGTCATACTTTATCTGCATAATGACTATTTGAAAGTTATTTGTCTCCACATTTCTGCCACCGTAAAAAATACAGACACAATTTTTTTTTTCCACAAATTCAAGGTAAGTTGCGGTGACAAACTGATATACAAATGGTTATTTTGCAGGTTAAGTATGACATCAACCCTTAGGGACTATTTTTTATTATTTTGGCTGTGTTCATGCATATGGCCTAAATTTTGGCCAGATTTTGTATTTTAGTTTCATCTGTGAATTTCCAGCTCAGCTCCTACAATAAGTCGAAAACACACTGCGGAAACAAAATTGTCACTTTCATATTGTTAAGGTCAAAAAATGCTCCATTGAAACCCGTTCAGACTGACTATCCCAGGCTGTGATAATCCCAAAAAAGGACTAAAAAATGAACACTGCCTGTACTGTAGCATATTGAAAATAATTTATGTTTGTGGTTTTCTAACATCTGAAAACATAGTGAACCCAAAAGGTTAATGCTTATTTTGTATGTGTGTGTGTCTGTGTGTGTGTGTATGTTTTTTCAGGGTGTCTGAGGTTCTGTTTCCTCCGATTCCTCGCCCCCCACCAAAGTACAAA
Source organism: Plectropomus leopardus (assembly GCF_026936395.1). Classification (NCBI taxonomy): domain Eukaryota; kingdom Metazoa; phylum Chordata; class Actinopteri; order Perciformes; family Serranidae; genus Plectropomus; species Plectropomus leopardus. The sequence continues at coordinate 33,400,177 of NC_142187.1, read as the reverse complement.
TGCTTCCTCGAGAAAAATGGGACATTCAACGTAAGTACACACACACACACACACTGATATTACACACTGTACCGCTCACCCAAACACAAACACAAACACATGTGTACGAGTGTTGCCAGCATGTTTTTTGGGTTGTTTTTTGGGTTGTGTTGCAGCTCTTCCACCCTGCGCCGCCAGCTGAGCCTGAGATCACAGAGGTGGAGGAGGACACGGACCGAACGCCTGAAGAGACGACATAAAACCAACTAGCCACGTTCTGCCGGGCGCATTTCATAAAAAACTTAAATGTGTTAAATGCATGCAAAATGTGTGTAGATGTGTATTTATGTGGATATTGTGGTCATGTTGCTCATTTGACTTTTATAACATCACAGTTCAGTCAGGCGCTAAAAGTTGCTTTAAGTTTTACAACACTTAAGACAAGTACAAATGTGACAGCAAAACACGTGACGGATATCATCGAAAGGCAAATTTTGCTCTGCTTAGTCATCAACGTGCGAATTATTTTGTTTTGAGCCTTTTGAAACCAGAGCAAACCGGCTTTTCAAACATGGCCAATAGGCAACAAGACAAGAAATGGCAAAAAAAAGCAAGAAATTAGTAAAAAGAGAAATCTTTTTTCTTTGATTTGAAATTAAATTTGAATATATAATTACAAGAATTCTACATCTCCCCAAAGCTAATTTTCAAACCATTCGCTTGTAGCCTTTTAGTGTTTTTTTTTTTTTTGTTTTTTTAAACTTTTTTTGTCAAGTTGCTTCAACCCTTGCTTTTGAAAGAAATCAAACACCTTTTCTAAGGTTTGTATGTACATTTTCTCAGCTTTGAAACAAAACAATTTGTGTCTGTAAATGAAAAGTGGTGAACTTCCCTCCACCTAACCAGAGTGTAGATATTGTCATACGTCCACTAAGTTATTTTTTAAAACAGAACGGGCACATTTTCATTTCACGGCACATTGTTCTTGTCTGATTATGTATGTAACAAATAAAGTTGAAAATCTAAAAAATGAAATTCTGGTAGCTGTTGGTTTTCTGTATTTATTCATTTTTTAAGTAAAAAATGAATAAATAAAAAAAGCTCCCTGAGGTTTTACAAAGGAAAAGTTCCTCCCAGGATGACATTTGTTTTTGCACTTTTTAATGAATGAATTTTATCCGTGATCATTAAAGTAAAATGCCGATACAGATAATCGTCTAAATGCCAAATATTGGACCAAATAATCCACCATACTGATAATCTGACAAGCGCGACAAGAAATATAAAAGGTTAAAAGAAAATTACCTAAAAGTTTTATCTTTTTTAAAAGAGGGAAAACAAGAAAAGAAAATCATAATTATACATTTAAAATTGTGTAACAGAAAATAATGTATGCATAATTTTTTTTTTCCCAATTTTCAACACTTTTTTTATTGTTTCTATTTAACTCTCTTTTCTGACGCTTTCAGATAATTTTCTAATAATTTTTTAACTAATTTGTTACTAATTTTTGGGCCATGTCTTGCTCAGTTGCTCATGTTTTTGGGGGTCTGACGTCTCAAATGTGCATCTGTCAGACTGAAGCACAGTTTTCCCCTGACATTAATCATTTTTATCAGCAATTATTAAAATAAAATGGCGAAACAGACAATCTGCAAAATGCCACATATCGGCCTCGATAATCAACCGGGCCGATATTCTGTCGACCTCTCGTTCTAAGACCCGAAAATGCAGGTTTACTATCAGCGCTGACTGAGGAGAACTTTCTGTTGAAAACACGAATCAGTAAATGAGGTGAGAGAGCTGCGTGTGCCCACCGTCGATTTTAAAGGTCACCCTCCTCTGTGTCGCTGCATTTCCTGTATGGCTTCAGTTGAAAGCGTCAGATAAGACGGAGCGTGAGCAGACAAACCGCACAGATCTGATCGATCGAACGAGACTTCCCCATGAAGAAATGAAACAGAAAAAGCCACAGCGTCTGCATGTTTGTAGAACAAAAATCTGAAATACATGAATTTGTTAGATTATCTTTCTTTTATGACTCAAAATATATTGACTTAATACTGAGGCCTTCAATTTGTAACCAATGTGTGTATTTACAGGAAAACACAGCCGCCCTCACACACACTGACAGACCACATAAAGTCCACTGAACCTAAACCACAGAGACCGTGTATGATAGCGTGCATCTCTACGAAAAAAACAAAAAGGTTCCCACACTTGCTCGGAAAACAAGTAAAAAACATTTCAAAAGACTTTCGAGGAGGCTACATGGAAAATAACATTTTAAAGTTAAACTTCTTTATATTGTTTAGGCACTTTATCTATTCAAAATGTGTAAAGATCAATCTGAGGAATTTTATTTATTTTTTTATGCTTCTAAGTGGAAGATGTGAGTAAGGGACTGTTTGTAATTTAACAGAATTTAATTGTGTAATGTAAATATTATCAAATATTTTTTTTAAGCACCAGAGATGGACATTTTTGTTTTGTTTTTTCCTTTGGTTTATGAGAGGGGAATACTAATATAACCATTGAATATTGCACACACTCGTGTAGCTCTGCACACAAAATGCAAAATATATTATATATTAATATTATTTTCTATTTTCATTACTTTTTGTGCAATCAAATACTCACACTCATACCACTCTGCACCCAAAAAACACTTTTCAAAATCAGGCAATACATTTTTTTTATACATGAATATTTTGTGTGTTTATTTTTTAACCAACATCAGTCCTAATCATAAATATCAAATATTCATTAATTTTCTGAATTTTCACCCTTTAAATGCCAGGTTTTTGTTATGATGCCACTGTGTCTTTAGATGAAAAAAAACAAAACAAAAAAATGAATTATTTTCAATATATTACATGATAAGTAGATTATAATTATATCACAGCCTGGGATATGTCAACTTTGAATTATATTTAAAAGAAAAATGTATGTAGTGTCAAATACACACACTCATAACTCTTTGCACACAAAATGTGCTTTTCAAAATCAGGCTGTAAAAAATATTATACATGAAGATGATTTTCCATTTTCATTGAGTTTATTTTTTAAACCAACATCAGTCCTAATCATAAATATCAAATATTCACTATTTTTTAACTCTTTATATGTAAGGTTTGAAAAATACACAAAAATATATTATTTGCAATATACTAAATGCAAAGCATTATTGCACTTAACAGTCTGAATGTAACAATTTAGTTTCCACGGTGTATTTTAGACTTATTGTAGGAGCTGAGCTGGAAATCCCAAAAATGAACAAAAATACACATTCATGCCAAAAAATGTTATGCAAGAACACAGCCAAAATTATCCTAAAAATTAAGAATGAAAAAGACATAAAATGCACCAAACAGTCCCTAAAGGGTTACAGGTTGTATGTTGTATTTATTTTACCACAGATTTTCTTTTTAAAAAAAATTGCCAAAATTACACCATTTATCACAGCCAGAAACTGTAGAAATTCTTGTTAGATTTTTCCAATTTCTGAAGGTCCTTTAACACATTATGTGCAACTAACACGTCCGAAAAAAAAAAACATAATTAATTCTGAGCTTAAAATTGTGATATTTAAGTCTTTTTATTCTACGTGTCATTTAAAAATAAACAGTTTGCATGAACTTATGAGCAGCATGTGCAACAAGAGTGAAAAACTTTAACTTTTTTTAACTTTAAAAAAGTTTGTCTTTAACTTTTAACTTTCAAACATCAAAGGGTCAGTTTAAAATCAAAAACTAATTCATGGTAAAGGGAGGTTCACTCATTTCCCCCAAATCACTCAGGGAAAAATATCTGTAGCTTTAAGGAAGGTAAAAATATAAATAACAACAACAAAGTCGCACCTCAGCCACCCCTCCTCTGATAAATAAAGAACAGTCCCAGAGACACAAACAGTTTTATATCTGTCGATTTAAAAGCAGTTTAAGTGAGAAGCTATTTTATTTTTTCAAAAGTCAAAAGAGTTTTCTTAGCTTTTTTTTTAAAGATCATAATTCTTATTCAGTTTTGATGTAAAAGGGGCTTTGGAGTCGACCTGTTATGGTTGAAACACTTTTTATTTAATGAATTTATGGAAAAGTAGAGAGCTTACCGAGCCTTTAGCAGCATTCCCTCTTTTTGGAAACCTTGAAGTGAAACAGGGGTCCTTAGGATATAGCTGACCCCATTAATGCCTGATTAAATTATGTTTTTGTAGAAATCTGACTGAATTGACAAAAATCCGGAGCACATCGTTATAAAGCCAACACTGTCATATAAAATTTAAAAAGAAAAAACAAAATAGAGATGATTTAAACAGTACAGTAAACAGTTCATTTAGCAATGATGTTATCTGTACAAGCAGTTAATTTTAGAAAACTCTGAAAACTTTTGTTAATTGTTTGAAGTCGTGAATTCTTGTTTGGGACACTATTAACTGTGCGTTTTCTGACATAAGGTAAACTTAGAGGCAAAAAAAATTAAGCAGGTCAACAAAATTGAATAAATCATATAAATAAATTTATGTTTCATTCCCAAAAATGGAATTAGTGCATTCATTGGTTAGAATTTGGGGATTTTATTTTAATTAAGATGATTTGTCCCACTTATCAAGAAAGGGAGCACTCTGTTGCCCTCAGAATATTCGAATGAAGCCACTTCCTGTTGATCATGTGACTTGTGTGATGACCCAAATTTTTAGAGATTTGAAATTGAGTCAAACAATAAAACAAAAACCAAAAAACAGAATGTATGATTCTATAATCATATTCCAAACTAAAATCCGAAATTTTAATTATTCTTGGTGGTTTTTATTGGACCAAAACAAAAGCAACGATTTGGCAGAACGCTGCCCACGCGGTGAAATATGTAGCCCACCTGATATTGATAAGGTCTGCAAATATGACAGTGGCCTGTATTTTATAATCATGTCAAATAATTTGTAGTTTTTGAAAAAACAGAAAGCAGTGATACTCAACTTACAGCCCGGGGCGAAACGAATCATAAAATGATTCATACGGGGATTGTTTTTGTACTGTTAGTATACGAAAGGTGTCAGAGTGCATAAAACACAACAAAAATAGAGCTTGTTTGTCAAAGACTGACAGTGGAGGATGTCCTGCACCCCCAGCAGAAGTCCTCGCTAAGCCCCTAATGTCCTAAAATCCTAGTAATGTCTTGAAATCCAAAATACTTTCTAAAATCCTAGAAATGTCCTAAAATCTGGGCAATGTCCTAAAATCCTAAAAAAGTCCTCAATCCTAGAAAACTCCTGAAATTCCAGCAATGTCCTGAAATCCCCGAAATGTCCCAAAATCCTATAAATGTCCTAAAAATGTCATAAAATCCTACAAATGTCCTAAAATCACACATCCTAAAATCCTAGAAATGTCCTTAAGTCCTTAAAATGTCCTTAAGTCTTTAACATGTCTTAACATCCTAAACATGTCCTAAAATCCTAGAAAAGTCCTAAGATCCTAGAAATGTCCTTAAGTCCTTGAAATGTCCAAAAATCTTTTTTTTTTTTTAAAGTCCTGAAATCCTAGATAAGTCTAAAGACCCTGGTAATGTCCTGAAATCCTAGAAACGTCCTGAAATCCTGGAAATGTCCTAAAATCCTAGAAACACATATGGGGCCCCTGGCCTCCTGTCTTTTTTTAAAAAGTGGCTCCCAAACAAACCGAGCGGAGTATTCCTGCTACTAAGCGTCACAAATACTTTTAAAAAACAGCACTCGGGTCCTCAATGTGAGGTGACATGTGCGCCGTGTCTCTGCCGTGTCCTTTGTCCCCCCGGTTAACGGCCTCAGTCGGCCTGCGGGCGAACAGCACGGCGTCAGTACACGGAGCTGCTGCACGTTTCCATGTAGACAAACTCTGAGGAGGACACCAAAAAAAAAGCATCCGTGTGAGTGCATGGACCAGATCTACCTGGAGTGTAACATAATGTGTATGTGCGTGTGTGTGTGTGTGTGTGTGTGTGTGTGTGTGTGTGTCATACCTTCTCCAGAGCTGGAGTACTGTAGCTGTGTTTTGTCCAGTGGGTGTGTGAGGGGGGGTAAACTGACTCCAGAGGCCGCACCAGTTCTGTAGCTCTGTATCAGCGTTTCCAGAGTCCTAAACCTGTGCAGTCTGACTCCTGAATCCTACACACACACACACACACACACACACACACACACACACACACACACACACACACACACACACACACACACACACACACACACACACACACACACACACACACACACACACACGAACCATCAATAACGTCCTCGCGAGTGTGGACATGAGCGTGCAGACGTTCACCCACCTGAAGACACCAGCCGTCAGTGGAGTGCACCAGCCTGAAGGTGTGCACATACGGCGCTTTCCTGCAAAACACACAGTAAAAAAATGTTAAAGTTTTGCTGCGAATGTGTAAAATCTGAAAGTCACATGTTGAGATGTGATGATGAAATCTGAGAGAGAGGATGTGGATCTGGGGCAAAGGATGGCTGATTTCACTTGTGTGTTTGACACATTCGAGTCAAGATCATTTAATAAATCTGTCTTTTTTCTCTTCATTTTTCTTTTTTTCCTCAATCTATTATTGTTTGTCTCTCTAATATTTAGGCCTCTGCGGCTGAAGCTGTCGCCGGAGGCATTATGTTTTCACGTTGTCCGTCTGTATATTCGTCCGTCCCATTCACACAATATTTCAGAAACACCTTAAGGAAATTTCTTTAGATTTGACAAAAAAATTCAATCACTCAAGAATCAGCTGATTAGATTTTGGTGTCACTTAAAACCTCAGGTCACTCAGGCCTCACAAAACATGCTTTTTGGCATTAACTTAAGAAAAAAATTCACACAAATGTCTAATGAGATAAAACATCATCATAACATCATAATATTCCACAAAAAACCTTTTCTGGCCATAACTCAACGTCGTAACTCAGGAGCAGAAAAGAGACATTTGGTCAGATACTGAAACTAACCTTGAAACAGTTTTGTCTGATTTCTTTGTGTGAAAGTATGTTTCAAAATCCACTCAGATTTTTTAAAAAAAGGAAATTTCAGCACATTTGTAAAATAATAAAGATTTAAAAGGCTTATGGCTTTAATCCTTATTATCTGCATAATGACATTTTGAATATTTTTGCTGTAATGTTTGTACCTTAAACACTTGAAATAAAGTTTGTAGCATATGAGTTTTGTCTGAGTCAAAATTTTGGGACTTTTACTTTGAGTTTGACCATTTCATGCTGCCTTATTTACACATAAGATTATTTAATCTTACCAAATTGATTTTTTGAATTTTGAATTTAGTCCATGAATGCCTGGAAATCTGGAAAAGTAATTAACAATTATACATATTTTCTTCATGACATACTGTGTAACAGCCACACAACGGCACTTTTTTTAACTTTTCTGCACGATATGTCAACAAAGTTGTGTTACTATAAATAAAATGTGTTTGAAAGGTTCAAAGAACCAAGACACAGATGACGGTGCGCCATAAATGACAGAAAAACGTCACTTTTGGTCACATTTGTACGACCCGACTCCAGCTCACCTCACGCACAGACAGTAGGCCCCCTGCACGGTCTCGCTGTCTCTCAGCAGAAAGCTGCCATCATGTCCAAACCTCTCCAGCAGCCTCTCTGTGGCCTCGCTTCCAATCCTCCCATAATAAATAGACCAAACCAGCACCCCCTCCCTCTCCATGCTGCCTCTGAGACGGGCTCCCGTGTGTGCTGAGGAGGCCGAGGATGCAGCAGGCTGCAGCAGGCTGCAGCAGCTGCAGATGAGTGTGTGAAAAACTGTGAGGCAGGAAAAGCTTTTCTGGTTTTCACACTTTTCTGTCATGCAGCTGCGCCTCACACGTCGCTGCACTTTGTCTAACCAGAAAAATGGCTTTTATCTGGTCGATTGTGAGAGTATATTTCTGGCTTCATTGACATGTTTTTCTTAAAACCTGGTTGCCGGTTTGCAAGACATAAATCTGCAAATATATTCTCACAAAATACAACTCATTTCTCAGTCCTGCTCTTCCTCCAACTTCACCGTTTTGCCCCCCGTATCATGACAATAAATGAAATATTGTCTGTTGGACAATATGGGATGTGGCGCAGACAAACACTGTTGGGAATTAAAAGCTGCATGAAAACAGTTTATGATAAACTCGGAGGACAAAGTGAGTTTCAGCAGAAAGACGTGCTTGCAGAGAGCGTACCCCACCCCCACCACACCACCTCTGTCTCCTCCACCCCATTAACCACCAGCCAACCCACCCACACATGCACAAAAACAGAGACAACCAGCAGAGCTGTGGTTTGATTTCATGCTGTCTTTAGACCTTTTCTTTGAAGACGAGACATATCTCAGAGCAAAAGTGTTATTAAAGGGGTTACGTGAAATCCCGATTCAGACTTGGCTTCTTTAACAAGGAAAAAAAATGACAACAATTCAAGCAGAATTCATTAACATCTAAAACTGTCGTTCCAGCTGAAACTAGTAAGTTAAGAACATTCTTTATTTAACTGTTGAGTTTCTCGGCGTTGTAAATACTGTATATATTGTTTGTTTATGTCGTCCTCTGTGCTTATTTCCTTCATCTTCATCCTGCACGTTTTTGTACTTTTATTTATTAATATAGTTTATTTTGCACAGTTATCTTGCTATTTTGCTATCCCTTTGCTGCTGCAATGTTGGAAATTTCCCCACTGTGGGACTAATAAAGGATTATCTTATCTTACAAAAAACATTTTGAAATCCGAGTGAAGCCGCCCTCAGCGTCTGCACTGACGTTATTCGCATTGAAACTAACTTATTTTCATCATGATTAATTGCAGAATTTCTGTAGTAAATCCAGATTAATCAAATCTTTTAATCACATTTTTAATTCCATTATTTTGCACTTCAAAACAGTTTTGAAGTCCATATCGAAACGGTAAATCAATTCTTAACAGATTGTCTTGATCAGGAGTCCAACACCAGCAAAAACCAGCACGAGACTGGTAAAAAGTGTGTGTTTCTGTAACGGGAAGACTCGTGGGTGCCCACAGAACACAATTTTATTCGGATATCTTGAGGTCAAAGGTCAAGTGACGCTGTGAAGTGACCATGACGATTTTCCATCGCCAAAATTTAGCCCAACTTCAGAGTACTCTTCCACCCCGTTACTGAGACGCAACCGTGATTTGATTTGCGTGGCTGACCAAATATGGTCAAAGTGACGTCATGAGGTGGAAAATAGTGAAAATGACAAATTCTAAGTCAAAAGTCCAGAAATAACACAAGTCATGTTTTTCTGCTTTGATGGCTGCGGGATCAAAAATGTCAGTTTGAATGGGTTTCAACGGAGCATTTTTGACCTGAACAGTCTGAATGTAACTATTTAGTTTCCACAGTGTGTTTTCGACTTTTTGTAGGAGCTGAGCTGCAAACTCACTGATTCAAACAAAATACAGAATCTGAACTACACTTATGACACATGCATGAACACACACACAGTTATCAAAACATGAAGAATGCACCAAAGAGTCACTAAGGGGTTAAAATAAAGTCTTTTAATGCCAGCCTTCATGAGAAATTAAACTGTTCCTGTTTGCAGTAAAACACGATGCCTCGTGGTGTTTGGTGCAATTTTGGAGCTCAAATCTTCATTTACGGTAATCGAACCTCCACAGAACTGGAGACACATTTGTTTTAAAGAATCACAACATGCTGGCGATTTATTGTCTTGTTCCAATTAGTGTCGAAATATTTTCCATCCAGAAGTCGGATTTGTTGTGCAACTAACGCTCGCCCCCCACAGAGAGCGCACAATCACAACCAGATGTCCGAGCACAGCCCTCGGAGCGGGGCTGCTGCTCTGAGACCAGCCTGGCTCTCAGTCTGTGTTCAGCATCTTGTTGTTGTGTGACCTAAACAGTGACCCGAAATCAGCACCCTGTTTGCAGAGCCTCCATTCGCGGAGTCCTACTCCACCTCCTCCTCCTCCTGAGCCCGGCAGCTGAGACTCGCTCAGACCTGCAGAGTTTGTCAGAGATCTCGGAGAGCCATGGAGCGTTTGGTGCTGCTGGTTCTGGTTTTGCTGCCGTCTCCTCAGCCAGCGCACGGCAACAAGGCGACCTGCAAGCCGGTGACCGCCAGCTTCTGTCAGGGCGTGGGTTACACCACCACCGCCTACCCGACCGGGGCGGTGGGCTACAACCTGCAGCAGACGGGTCAGATGGTGGAGACAGCTTGTTCTCCCAACATCGCCACGCTCATGTGTCGCGTCGTGGTGCCCGAATGCGGTTCAGAGGACAACAGCCGTATGAAGCCGTGCCGGGCGCTCTGTGAGAAGGTCAAGACCGACTGCGAGCCCGCCTTCAAAGCCAAGAGGTTAACCTGGCCGATAAGGCTGAGGTGCGAAACTTTACCGGAGTCCAACTGCATGCAGGTCAGTATGAAACCACGAGGACATCCACTCGTGTTTTGGGTTTTTCTTGTTAGTTTTCGTAAACGCACAGATGAGAAGACGGACATTTCTGTCAGTTCTGTACGTTAAATATAAACTGCAGCAGGATTAGCTTAGCTTAGCGTAAAGACTGGAAGTCAAGGGAAACGGCTAGCCTGGTTCTGTCGAAAGATTACAAATTCTGCCCACCAGCACCTTTAAAGCTGATTAACACCGTATATACAGATGGATGACAAGACAGCTCCCCAAAAATGTAATTTTTCAATGTGTATCGCCCCCTGGTGTCCGTCTGCAGTAAAGATCATAAAGCCCGCCCCTCCAGGTCAGTAAATGGACATAGGTCAAATTAAGAACTCAAAGTGCAGGACAAATATGTGTTTCCCAAAGATGGTTTCTGTCGCTGAAAGTTGTTCTCATCACCCTGATGTTTGTTCAACTGTTTGTTTTTACGAGAAGTTCGGTTTTGATAAGTTATTGAATTGTAAAAAAAGGGGATTTTTCCACCATGATTGACAGCTGTGACAGCCAATCCAGGCGTTCCAGTTCAATGGAGCTGCTCGCTTGCGATTGGTTAGACGGGTGTTTTGGTGGAAACTCCTCCACCGTACTGTTCTCAATGACATCATTCTTGCAAGATGAATAAATTTAAATTTTGTTTGGTCGCAGTTCATCATCGTTGTTTGGCTCTTATCGTTGTTTCCTCTGCCTGAAACCAGTCACAGTCTTTCTGTGGACATCAGGGACAACCAGAAGACCCGTGTCTCATCAGCACACGGACAGAAGCAGGGATAAAAAATTAAATTAGACATCAGTATTTTATGTCTCTGTTCTTCCAGGGCCCAAACGTCAGTCCCACCCCCCCTGGGACATGTCAGCCCATCACTGTCCCCCTCTGCTCAGACCTGCTCTACGCTGACACCATCATGCCCAACATCCTGGGCCACGCGTCCCAGGAGGACGCAGCACTGGAGATCCATCAGTTTTTCCCGCTTGTGAAGGTGGGCTGCTCTCCTCACCTGAAGACGTTCCTGTGCTCCGTCTACACGCCCAAGTGTGTGTCCGGCCGAGCTCAAGCTCCCTGCAGGACGCTGTGCGAGCAGGCCCGGTCCGGCTGCGAGTCGCTCATGAACAAGTTTGGCTTCCAGTGGCCGGAGTCTATGAGGTGTGAAGCGTTCAGCACAGAGTCCTGTGAAAACGTGAGTGCAACATGAAGACGAGCAAACATGGATGTTTGTCTTTAAAGCTGAAAAAACAATTAATAATAATTCTTATATTTACTGAGCACAATTAAAAAAAACAAGTTACACAATGTCATAAATGAGGCAAAGATGTAGAAACTAAAAACAGCAGCAGAAACTTTAACAAGGTCCCCATCTGGTGCAGCCATGGGATCCAGATTCTTTTTTTTTTTAAATGGTGATTTTTTTTCTCTTTAATTTTTTGCTAAAATTTAGAAACTTTCGGCATTTTTTTCTCTTTTATCTTTTTTTGTAATGAAAAAAAGTGATTTCCCTTTTCTCTATTTTTTGTCCATTTTTTATATCTAACTCTTTTTGGGTTATTTTGAAGAAAACATGCCATCCAAAAGAAAAACTTGGTAATTCCTTTCCTTTTGAATCTTTTTTTTGTGATTTTTCTAAACTTTCAGTGATTTAAATGACTTTTATTTCATTTATTTATTTATTTATTTATTTATTTTTTTTAGAATTTTTTGGCTTTTGTTCTGGCAATGATTTTTTTTATTTTTTCCATTTCAAAATGGTTACATACAAAAATGTATATTTGTGAATTTCTTAAAAATGTTTTAGTTATTTTTAAAGAAATGCCATCCAACACCATGGGGCCGCCAAAATAAATAAAGACCAGCAGCTCCAGAGTTAAGCGAGGTAAAATAACTGTTTCTGTAAACGGAGTCTGGCTTTTGAAAAGTTTTCAGTTTTTTTCAGAAAGGGCCGTCTGTTTGTGAAGTATTAAGCATACTGCTGGATAAATTAGACTTGGATAATCTTACATAAGCTGTGCGAGTCTGTAAACACATGTTTTGATATACTTTTGCACTTGTTAGATGTTGACTGATATTTCTTCTATTTGTGAGGAAAGTTTGCCTTTTTATGGATTCTCCATTTACGGCAGAAGCGCATTTGATGTAACATGGTTGAGTATTTGATGTATAAATGATGATTTTGCGTTTGAAGTATTCCTTTAAGCTTCTTGTGTCCTCTGGTGTGACATTATGCCGAAGAAAATAACTCCGACAGACAAATCCTGCTTCACTTCTTTAAAGGCTCCGTGAGCCAAAGGTGGTGAAAACTGCAGCAGAAAGAAAAATCTTAATTCTCAGATTTGTGTTGTCGTAGACTGAAGACGTCAGTTTGACCTCCTCGTGTCAGACGATCACCGTGCCGCTGTGCCAGGGCCTGCCGTACACGCAGACCGTCCTGCCCAACAGTCTGGGCCACAGCACGCAGGAGGACGTCCGCATGGTGATTCAGACCTTCCTGCCGCTGATACAGGTGGGCTGCTCCCCTCACATGAAGCCTCTGCTGTGCTCCGTCTACACTCCGGAGTGTGTGTCTGGATCGCCGCGGCCACCCTGCAGGACGCTCTGCGAGCACGCACGCACCGGCTGTGAACCCGTGTTAAAAAAGTTTGGCTTCCAGTGGCCAGACACCCTGCGGTGTGACGCCTTTTCTACAGAGTCCTGCGAACACGTGAGTCTGATTGATTTCTGAGTCCAGAATGAAGATGAACGGATGTTTATGTGTCTGAAACCAGCAGGAGGAGTGATCACGCTCTTCTTAGATCCTTTCATTTCTTCAGGTGTGGCCTCTCTTTGTGTTGTATTTTCTGTATACCTGTGACACATCTAGTAGGGTTTCGAAAGGCGCCAAATCTGGCCCCTGACAAGAAATGTCCCAAAATCCTAAAAACATGCTAAAATCAGAAACATCCTAAAATCCCAGAAATGTCCTAAGTTCCTAGAAACATGTATGGGGCTGCTGCGACTGGCCCCTGGCCCCAGGGGCCCCTCGTCATTTTGTAGAAGTGGCCCCCAAGCAAAGAAAGTTAAGTATCCTATCAGAAAACTCTTCTCAGGCCGACTGCCTGAACTTTGTGCAATGAACGAATCGCCCCGCAGATGGCGCCACAGCAAAGTAAAACCGAAGTCAAAGGGAGTCGGACTCGGAGTGACGGTGTGCGCTTGTGTCTCGTTGCAGTACGGCGTGGGCAGCAGCGGCGGCGTCTGCGAGCCCATCACCATCCCGGTGTGTCAGGGCCTGTCCTACAACCAGACCATCACCCCGAACCTGCTGGGACACAGCAGCCAGAGGGAGGCGGTGATGAAGATGTCCTTCTTTAACTCCATGGTGCAGACCATGTGCTCGGTGGACATCCGGCTCTTCGTGTGTTTGGTGTACGCGCCCAAGTGCGTGGCGGGGGAGGTTTGGCGTCCCTGCAGGTCCTTCTGTGAGAGGGCCAAACGGGGCTGCGAGGGCCTGATGACCAGCTTTGGCGTCTCCTGGCCGGACGAGCTGCAGTGCAACTCGTTCCCAGAGGAAATGTGCGTTTCGGTAAGTAACGGAAACGTTGACGGAATTACGAGAGTTCGGTTTGATGACGGAAACAAATCTGAATGTTTTCTTTCTCTGATTATCGATCTCAACGTGAATTCTTTCTTTTCTTTCACAGGAGGACAGCAGGCCTGATGTGAGTCTTATTGGGACCTTTTTTTTTAATAAAAAAAAACAAAAATAAATCTAAAAGAAAACTTAAATGTAGGAAGTTACAGGTGAAGGAGCCCAACAAACAATATTTCAGGAAACAAATTCCTGCCAATATTCCAGAGTCAATAAACTGTATATATTATAATTACTGTATTTCACCTCAAAGTTTGAGTTATTGCATGTTTGTGCAGATCTTCATTATTTAACCCTTTTTTAAGTGTTACATTTTGTAAATGAGTAAAAACTTTGAATGAACCAGCGCTCTGATTTCTGGAACAAACTGACCAGACAGATACGAGAAGCAACTTCTGCAGAAAGTTTTGAGCAGCAGCTCGAACCTCATTTCTGAGCTTTTAATTCATTCTGCCCTCTGTTTGTTTATTTGTTTGTTTATCAGTTTTTTTAATTGCAAATTATAATTGTTATTTGATTTGATTTGTTATTTGAAAGCTTGTTTAAGCTTTTTATACATTTTTACTGTTTTTGCTTTTGTTGTTTAATATTTATTTTATACTTATATTTCTTTTATTTGTTTCCACCTCTGGCCTGTCTGCAGCTTATTTCCAGAGTTATGGTATCCGTGTATTTTTAAAAAAATATTTTTTCTTATTTATCTATTTATGAATTTATTCCTTTCTATATACTTTTTTTTGGCACATTCGCACGTAAAGTACTTTGAGCTGCATGTATGAGAGGTGCATGCAGATAAATAACATAATGATAAAATTATTATTATTATTATTACTGTTATTATTAAACTGTCCTTGTTTCCAACAGATGCTGACCGCTGAAGATGTTCTTGCTAAGCTGAACACGGCGGGCTACTCTGTCCGTGGAAACAGTCAGTTTATTTTCCACTAAATTGAAATGATGACACTGATCTTCTGAATGAGACGTTTTTACGCTCATGATCGTATTTTTTCTCCTCTCAGCCTTGAGTCTGAAGACGGCCCACCTGCTGGTGACGCTCGGAGACGTATCCTTCACAGCTGCGCTGCTGGATCTGTGGACCTGCTCACATTTACAGCATTATCTGTTATCTTTATAACATCATTATATTTTATTAATCAGTTGACATGAAGGTCTGGAAGCTAAGACGAGTGTTAGGGACATTGTAGATTTAAAAAAAAAAAATAGAGGGAAATATTCTGAAAAAAACTCTAATAATAATAATAATAATAATAACTAATGTTGAGAATTTGCGAGAAAAATAAAATATTCATTTGTTTGAATATTATTTCTAAGCTAAAGAATGAACTTTCAACTCACAGAAAAACAAACTGGTATCAGTGAAAGAAGAAACTGTTGATGCTGTTTGTTGCTTTTTTATTATTAATATTATTTAAAGTAATATTACTAATATTGGATACTCTCTGAGGTTACAAAGTTGCAAGTTTGTTAAAAAAAAACATATTTCTGAGGAAAAAAAAGGTAAAATTTGCAGTTTTATAGACTCTTACTTATAGAGAATATTCAGCTTTTTTCTTGCAAATTTACAACATTAACCTTAAAGTTTTTTTTTACAGAATATTGCCCTCTATTTTTTATTTTATTCATATTTTTTCTAAATTTAAATGGCCCCAGTATGCTGGCGTTTGAAGCAGCCTGCAGAGCTTCAGCGTGTCACCAGGTTGAATCAAACTCTTGGATGGAGGTGTTGACTTCGACGTTTTGAATTGGTTTAAAGTCTTTAACGGGTTCTTTCAGGTCGATAAGACCGGAGACCTGAACGTGGTGGAGCTCTTTAATCTGGAGCACTATGTGGCTGCCGTCAGGAGGGAGTACGTGGAGAGCTACGAGAGGCGGACCCCGCCCGCCGTCACTCAGGCCCAGATGAAGAAGATCCTGTCGGCCCACGGTGACGCATCACATCTTTAACCCTTTGAAGCCTGGACTGGCATCAGTGTTCCTGTGCTGCGTTCAGACGCCCTTCACAAGCTATTTAACCCTCCGAACACTGAGCAAATTGGTTCAACTTGACTAACTGAGCAAGAAATGTCACACAAATTGCACAAAATTAGAAAAGAAAAGGTGACAAGAAAATTATTTTTGAAAAAAGTAAAAATAGGTGATGACTATGAAAGGTAAAAATAGATTTAGAATTATATAATATATTTTAATTTTATATTTAAAATTAAAATACAGAAAAAAGGTGTCTTGTTAACTTAATACATTTGTTTGAAAAAAAAATGTCCATAAAATTATTTTTATAATCATATTTTTATATTTAAAATTATGTTACAAAGAATTCTTTAAAATGAATGAATGTATTCATTTGACATTTTCAGTATTTTATTTTAGATTGTTATTCTTGTTTTTTTGTTTTTATTTTTTACTTTTTGTGCTTATTTTCAGGTCTTTTTTAAAAACTATTTTTACTAATTGTTTTGCAAATTTTTGGGCCATAACTCTTATTAAGTTCCTCATTGCCTTCTCTCCATGTTTTTGACAGATATCAAACCAATTTGCCCAGTTTTCAAAGGGTTAAATCCGCCTAGAAAACATTTACTGAGTCAGTCTAGGGTTAATTGTGGATGACTTTTCTTCTGTTATCGTCTTCATCCTGCAGAGTTTGAATTAGAGGATGAAACCTTCAGAGTCATGTGGCGCGAGTATCACTCCAAAGGGGGGATCGACTACGATGAGTTTGTGGCCGTCATGACGAAACTTCACATCCTCAGAGGTAATGCAAACCAAATTTTACTCTGAACCAGTTTCACACAAATAATATCAGTGGTGGAGTACATTTACTGGAGTACTGTAATTTTGTGGTACTTGTACTAACTTAGAAATGTCCATTTTCTGCTCCGCTACATCTCAGGGACAACTTCACTTTTTACTCCACTAATTTTATTTGATGAGTTTAGTTACTTTACAGATTAATATACAAATATATCAACAGATAAATGATGATATTGTTAGATCAACAACACTTTACTGAGCTGCAGGAGGAAACTCAGCAGCATATAAAGTAATAAATATAGGAAATTAATGTAACCTTTAGTGACTGTAAAGCACATTTTACGCTCTTTTCTAAAAGCATAAAAACATGCATTGTATTATTTATGGGAATTTGTCAATTTAATTGTTTGCAAAACTGTTTTTTTTTTTTTTACCATATTTGGCATATAGAGAAAATATATGCTATTTCCACTGGATGCACTATGACAATCAATGTCGCTGCTAATCATTGCCATTTTTAATCATAAATTTAAAAAAAGAAATCTATTTTTTCCTATCTAAAAACATAATAGCATCATTGCAAAAATACAGCATTTAAATGAGTAAAATCTGAAAATTAATGCATATTTGATATTTATGATTATGACTGATGTTGGTTAAAAAAACTCAATGAAAGTAGAAAATCATAATGTATATTTTTTATAGCTTGAATTTGAAAAGTGCATTTTGTGTGCACAGCGATATGAGTGTGAGTTTAAACAATGCACAAAAAATAGTAATGTATAAAATAAATGAAGCTGCTAATCATTGACATATCCCAGGCTGTAAAAGTTGTAAAAAACTGAAGTTTTCAATATTTGCTTTGTGTCTCAGATCGTTTCCAGGCTCATCTGCTGAACGTGCCGTGTGACTGCCAGGTGGCCAGTTTCTCTTTCAAGCAGGTGAGTTTAATGTTTTCAATCAAACCGTCAGAGCAGCTCCTCTGAATGTCCTAAAGCAGTGCTTTCCAAATGGTGGGTCGTGGTCCAAAATGTGGGTCGCAGGTCCATTCTGAATGAATGAGCGACTTGTGAAACTTACATAACATTTTAAATACATGTATATGTGTGTGTGTGTGTGTGTGTGTGTGTGTGTGTGTGTGTGTGTGTTGAACAGATGAAATGAATTGAATAATATTTCAATTATTTGATTTCTGAGTCTGAACCAGTTTTCAAAGTGCTGAAAATATTTAAAGCGTTTTGATGAGTTTGACTCAGTTTCAATGGAAACATCTGTCAGCACTAAATATTGGATTTATGAAATATATTTTGTTTATTAGGGGTTATTAAGAGAAAGTCTCAGACACTCACCCTCTGTAACTTTCATCTTCGGGTTCAGTATGTTGACACACAACACGCTCCACTTGTTGGTTAACGCCTGTAAAGGAACAGAAAAACAAATCTATAAAAATATTCAGCCTGAAGAAAATAATCTATAATGATCAGAAAATCTCCATTAGGACACAATCAATGGATGAGCAGAATCAGCTGGAAATTAACTGACGTCTAAAGCACTCAAACACTTACAGAATCAGAGGAAAATATAAAAATGTATAAAATATTAAAAGGCAACAAATGCAGCATATTAAACTCCACACACTCTCAATTTTCTTATTCAACCCTTTGAAACCTGCAAACTGGTTTGATTTCTTGCAAAAACATCTAGAGAAGGCAATGAGCAAAGTTTATAAGACAAAAAAATAAAAAATAAAAATCACAAAATTAGTACAAAATAACAGGATTTACCTGAATTTAAGCTAAATAGGTAGACAAATAGATAGATAAAATAAATAATAAATAGATGGAAATAATAATAATAATAAATAAATTGATAAATAAATAAAAATAAAAAGGTTAAAATATAAACAAAGACCCCCAAAATGAAAAAAAGAGATTTATACCTTTTTTCCCATAACATAATTTTAAAAAACACTCAACTATCATAATTATAATAGTTTTCTAGACATTTTTCCTTTTCTTGTTGTTAATTTAACCCTTTTTAAAAAGGTCATTTTTGTCATCGTGTACGCATTTCTTGTCAAGTTGCTCACTGCCTTTTCCTCCACATTTTTGAAAGAAATTAATCAAATTTGTACAGATTTCAAAGGGTGCTGAACTTTACACAACACAGCAGATTTCAGGAGGTTGTCATGGGTTACTACTGAACCAGCAATCATTATTAGCCTCCCAAAAACAGATTATAAAACATAAAATCACAAGCAGAAAGATTTGGCACTTACTGACATCTGCAGGCACACACGACAACAACAAACAGCTTCTTAAAACCCTAAAACGAGCTCTTGAGGTGCAGAAAGTGAGCAGCTGAGCGCCGACCTGCCTGCTCACTGCACACCTGCTCCTGACGACCTCTGCAGCGCTCACACCTGATTGGCTGAGCATGACAGCGGCCACGTCACCTGTCACCTGTTTGCTGCAAGTTCTGAGTGATGTTTCTCCTTTCAGTTCATGAAATCAGCCATAATGTGAGGATTCAACCGGAGCTGAACGGACCAGAGGAGGAATTTTATTGTTTAAGTAGCATAGCTGTTTAGAGACCACCATTTTTATTAAACTTTTTTATCGTGTTTGTAAAGAAACAGTCCAAGAACAATAAACATTGGGAAAAAAGATGTGTTTTTAAGCTATTAGCAGTGTCTGAAGTTTAGATTTGTATGTTTGTGTATTTTCAGATCATAAATATGAATTCTGTAAAAGTGTCATCTCACTTACAATAAAAATACTAAACTGAAATAATCACCTCACCTTTTCATATTTCTCTTTATTTACCTTTTTTGGCAAAAAAATCTCATGAAATTTCATGCATACATGGTGATCTATAGTGTAAGTATCTTAATAACTAGTAAAAGAATATTGACTTTGGTTTTGAATTCAGGTCAACTGCCCATCTGTAGAATTTGATAACCAAGCAGCATTGTCGACAGTGCTGTGAGACAAACACACAAACAGAGCAGAGGAGCGCAGATCTCCGACATGGCAGCTGGCAGCGCGGATCTCTGACAACACGGATCGCAAAGCTGCTGGCAATGTGGATCTCCGACACAGCGGCTGGCGGCGCGGATCTAACATAGCGCGGCTCCTGACAAAGCGGCATGCAGCGCGAATCTCCGATAGCGCAGATCTCCGACACAGCGACTGGCGGCGCGGATCTCTGACAGTGCAAATCTCCAACAGCTGCTGGCAGCCACGATCTCCGACAATGCGAATCTCCAATTCAGTGGCTGGCAGCGCGGATCTTCAATAGTGCGGATCTCCGACACAGCAGCTTGCAGCGCGGATCTCTGACAGCGCATATCTCTGACACTGCGGCTGGCAACGTGGATCTCTGACACAGCGGCTGACAGTGCGGATCTCTGGCAGCACGGATCTCCAACACAGCGGCAAGCAGCATGGATCTCCAACAGCGTGAATTTCCAACACATTAGCTGGCAACGTGGATCTCAGATACAGCGGCTGGCAGCACTGATCTCCGGCAGCGCGGATCTCCAAGACAGCAGCCGGCATTTACTGAGTGTTGTTAAAAGAAAAGGTGATTTCACACGGTGGTAAACTTATCGCTGTCACAACTTTTTTGGAACGTGTCACAGCCGTTAAATAAAAAAAGGATGTGTATTTACAAAAAAAATAATGAATCTGGTCTTTGTACTCTATCCAACTAAAAATCGGTCAGAAAGGATTTGCAAATCATTGCATTCTGTTTTTATTCATATTTTACACAATGTCGACACAACATCCAAACTTTTCATTACTGGAATGGTATCAATCAAATACAAATACAACAGCATAACGCACAATGTGCTCCTCCTTACTGTCCGGCCTCCAGGGAGTTGATGGCCTGGAGTTCTGCAGAAAACCGCTCGCCCAGGTCTCTGTTGGCCTGCAGGAAACCGCCGAGCCTCTTCAGCTGCTCCGTGTCCTGCAGAAGAGACACTCAGTCATGTGACATCTTTTTTTATATATATGTTATTTATTGTGTTAGTGCACATTTTGTTCTTCGCACCTGTGTCTTTGTATCATCATCAGCAGCATGCAGTAACTCCTGCAGCGTCTCACGCAGCAGCTCAGCCTCCCATTGGCTGATTAAGTCAGCGCTGCTCTCCCATTGGCTGACAGAATCACACTCTAATCCATCCGAGACTGGAGAATCCAAGCGGTCCAAACCAGAGACACATATTGACAAATCAACGGTCAGCATCTGGACAAACAAAATACTCATGAACACAAAACAACACGGACGCAGCTGGGACCTTTAAGCACGTGACATCAGCGGCGGCGGCGACGCAGACAAACACGCTCACCTCCTCGATCTGTCGTCCAACTGCTGCCATCTGAGGCACGTGGCTGAACTGCCGTACGAGATTTTTCACAGCGGTGTGGTAGTGCTGGACCCATTCATCCTTCACACGAAACTCACAGGAATGCATCAACTCGTTCCTGAAACGGATCACCTGAAACAACACACACACGAAACTGAACCACACTTTATTTTATTCTCTTCTTCTTACCGCCGTGCAGCTGTGAGCCACCACTCACCAGTCAAAATGCACTTTCTTTTTTATTAAAACTGTGTTCACATCAAGCAAGTTTGCGACATTTGTTTCCTCCTTTTTTTCCTTGTTTGGATTAAAAAAAATTGAAAATTGATAAAGATGTTTTGGAACCATAGTTAATCTATTGATGTATTTTATTTCACTCATTTTTTAATAAAGTTGTCGATTTATTTTTACTTACTTATTTTTAAATATTTTAATTTGTTGTCCTTTATTGCTTTGTGTAATCATACTTTCCTTCTTTGTATGTGTGTGTGCTCTCTTTTTTTTTGTTTTTATGGTTTGTTAATAGACAATTGTTGAGAATAATAAAGACATAATTGGCTTTTTAAAATTAAATAAGGAAACATATTCCTAAAAACAACATTTTGCTCCTCTTACGGAACAAGTGCAAAGTGGGGAAATTAAAGAAGAAGGGTAGGAGCAAACAGCTCCTCCACCAAAATACATAAATCAATAAAAAACTAGAATAACCACCTTTGCATAGCCCTTGTTGCACGCCTCCAAACACCGATAAAGTTTCACCGACAGTTTACCTCCCAGCCTGTGAAAAGATTGGACGCTTCACAAAGAAGATCTCTACCATCAGCACAGTTTCAAGGCCGACACTAAAGATTGGCGTCACCGATGCAGCATCTGATGACGTTGACTAACGGTCAGAAAAGTGTTTTGCGTGACATTATGACGTCACAGTGGACACGTGACCTCTCGGATTTAAGATGTCCACACTTTATGATTATACTGTGTTTGACATTCATGTGAGATTTTAGCATTTGAATTCTTAAGTTATGGCTGAAAACATGTTTTTGGACGTCACAGTGACCTTTTACCACCAAATTATCACCAATTCAAGACTAAGTCGACATTTGTGTCAAATTTTTTTTTTAAAATCCCTAAAGGTGTTCTTGAGATATTGCGCACAGTGACCTTCGACCTATGACCATTAAATTTTAAACAGTTCATCCTCGAGTCCAAGTGGACGTTTGTGTAAAATTTGAAGAAATTCCCTCACAGTGTACCAGAGTTATCTCGTTCACGAACAAATGGACAACCCGAAAAAAATAACGCACTCAGCCGCAGCTCTCTCTGGCGTACAAAGAGATTTAGTCTTGAACCTACGAACTTCTCTGCATCTCGACCCTGGTCTGTAAGGTTTTGACTTTAACGACTTGACAACGACTAAACAAACATAAGATAAATTGCCCATTTTAAATAACATGCTGGTTTACCTCTCTAACAAATTTGGGATCGACGGAGCGGAAACGGTCGCAGTAGTTGATTAGGTTGAGCAGAGCAGAGGCGTCACACTGATCTGCACTCCTCACTTTCCCCTGACCTCGTGGCATGTAGGCCTGCAGAACGACAGAGACAGAGACAGAGACAGAGACAGAGACAGAGACAGAGACAGAGAGAGAGCGCTTCATCAGACTCACACTGTCAGTCTGATAACTTACGATCCAAACGCTCACGAGGGTTTTACCGGCATAAAAATTATCCACAGAAGTCTCTTCCTCTCCAGGAGAAACAGACCAGGTCATTAAAACATTATATACGAACATTATACAGAATCTCTTTACAGGAACAACTGTCTTGGACATTTAAGAAAAAAAAGCAAAAAGCAACTGTCCATTGATTTTTTTTTCTAGTTATTTAATTACTATTTATATTTTTAAATTTTTTATTTTATTAATTTATTGCTATATTTCTATTTATTTATTTTAATTATCATTGTGTGTGTGTGTGTGTGTGTGTGTGTGTGTGTGTGTGTGTGTGTGTGTGTGTGTACCTTGGCCAGTTCCCAGTGGTCTGTCCTCCAGTTGGGAGGGACACAGTTGTCCCAGTTCACTGTGGCATCTGGGTTTCTGTGGTGTCTCAGGATCACTGTCTGCCATTCTGAACACACCCGGCATGATGAGGAGAGCTGCACACACACACACACACACACACACACACACACACACACACACACACACACACACAGTTATTTATACACTTTATACAGCAAGGTCCCGCAGAATAAGTGGGACAAAATACAGTCATTGATCATTTGGTTACCACAGTAAACTCATTATAAGGGACTGTTCTTTAATCAGTCTTAGGTGGGGGGTGGCTGAAGTTGACTTCTTTATTTTAATTTTACCCTCCCCAAAGCTACAAACATTTTTCTTGAGCCTCCCTGAGTGACTTGAACTATATGCATGACACCAGAATGAGTTACTAGATTTTAATAATTGAGCCACCGATGTTTAAAAGTCAAAAGACGTTTTTTTTCCTGCATGCTGGTTAGTTTGTGCATCTGCTTATTTTTGGCAATTTTTAAAAAAAAAGTCATTTTAAAAAAGGGAATTAATTAATTGTGACTATTTTAAACTCAGATTTGGTTACAATTTTGGTAGTTTTTATATTTTTTGGAAGGCACGTTTTCTTTAATAATCACCAAAAAAATGTTAAAAGTTTCTAAAGTAAAAAAAAATCAGCAAAACGTTTTGAAGAAAATAAAGCCAAGAATTTTTTAAGAAGAAAAAAAACCTCAAAAAGTATAAAATAAATAAATAAAATCGCCCACAAAAAATCACAGGTAAAAAAAACCTCCCAAAACAAAACATGCTCTGCAAATGCACGTTTTCTACAAATAAATAAATGAATAAATACAAAACAATAATTACACCACCCCCTTCCCCTAATAGTGATAAAAAGCCCCTGATCTAATAATCTGTCCATACTTGTTCTTGACTGAATGTAAACAGTTTAATTCTGCCAATTTAAGCAAAAGTAAACACTATTTTTCCAACTCTAGTCGATACATTTTAATGATAGCTAATATAAGTGTTCTGTTTATACTTAGTACTCAACTAAAAACTACTCTTATGATATTTTTAACATCACAAGTCCTACGTTATTAAAAGTTTTTAGGGTAAATAAGGTGCCAGAGTGCATTAAAAAGCATCAAAACAGAGCTTGTTTATCATAAAGGAGGATCAGCCCACACCAGCCCTCCCCTCTCATGAATAACCAACAGTCCCTAACTGATTATCTCTGTGGAAGCCGCACAAACACACAGCAGCAGACTTACGACCACATTAAAATGCCACAGAAAGCAGAGTTAAATGCTGATCAGAGTTTCTAATCCGACCTTGTTTCCTCTGGGTTTGCACGCTGAAGTCTCGCAGGGTTTCCTCAGGAGGGTGTTTTGGTTGAGCAGGTCTGCATGGAAAGCTCTCATGCTGTGGCTGATGAAGGGGTGCAGGCCATCCTTCAGGATCAGCAGACACCGGCCAGCCTTCAGCCAGTTTTTGTACTCCCTGTCGTTCAGACGGACCACCAGCTCCTCTAGGACCATGTTTATGGAGGCCTCACTTCCCGATCAAAACTCCCAGCGCCAACAGGTTTGGCTCCACCTTCCCGGTGCTGACCGCCAACAGGCCGCAGGATGGCGCTGTCTGCTCAGGAAAGGATGACTGTGCGGGGGCGGTGTGGGGCTCCGGGAGCGGAGCTGCAGCACCTCCTTCAGGATCACCGTGCAGGACGGTTTCTACAAGACTGTCAGGAAACTGCAGGAGCTGTTGGTGCATTTTGTCTGAAAAGAAGAAGAAAACACACTTTATAAACGCTGTTGTTCTGTATGCAACATACACACAAACACACACACACACGGTCTTTGCTCGGGGGCCACTTTTGCAAAATTACAGGATGTGAGGGGGCCAGTTGCAGCAGCATGATCTGACACTTGTAGGATTTAAGGACATTTCTATGATTCTATCATTTATTTTAGGATTTGTGGACATTTCTAGGATTTAGGAAATTTCTAGGATTTTAGGACATTTGGGTCATAGGACCTCTGTGGGGGGGTGTCAGGGATCCTCTACTGGCACTTCTTTTGATGAAAAAACTCTTTTTAATGCTGTTTTATGGACTCTGGCACCTTATTTGTGCTAAAAACACAAAAACAATTCCCAGTATGAATCACTTTATTTTTTCTTGTGAATTAGGAAATTGTTGGGGGGCCACCAGGCAACTCATCAGGGGCCAGATTTGGCCCCCGGGCTGTAAATTGAGTATCTTTGAAATAGAGGAATGTCAGAGGGAGGGGGCTGCACTTAGACACGTGCACTGAGCAGTCCGGGCTTTGGTGCCTTGCTCAAGCGCACCTCGGCACTGTGAGTGTGCAGGTCATATGTAAAATCCCGCCTCCCCTTCATACCAAACAGGTGACAGAAAATTGAAATTGAAAACTGCTCTCAGTGAAAAAACAAAAATGTCAGCTTAACATGAAGAAAATCAGGATCATAATACAAAAGACATTAAAATAAAATCATTCTGAACGCCGGCGTTTTACTTTTCAGCAGAACTTTTTTTCAGTGCCAGTATTTGTTTCAGAGCCAGTAAAACTTTTTCCAATTCAAGCGTTTCAATGCCAGTGTTTCCTTTTTTTAGTTCAGGTTTTGTTTTCAATGCCAGAAATTTAATGTCACCTTCCTGGCTCCAAAATACGGCCGCAAACATTAAAGGCTGGCTGATGAACGCCGCAGCTGATGCCTCGTGACTGAAAAAAAAAGAAGTCTACAGCTTGATTTAGCGTTGCAGGAGAGGATATTAAGAATTAAATGATCCGCATGTAAAAGACGATGCATGCTCAGCTGCTTTCATTTGGATCTTTTTGTTTTTCTCAAACTGTCCTTCATGAGTCCGGTAATGTTGGAAGAGTGTAAAGCTGAATCAGTGAAGTACTCTTAAGGGATTTCTGTCGGCCTGGGAGTCGAATGTAAAACAAGCTGGAGACAAACTCTCCTTGTAGTTCTGTTTTTGGTCTCAACCAACTCCTGAGGGAAATATCTGTCGGATAAATGCTCCACTTTGTTCCGTTAGTTGCTAAGTTTGTCTGTCTGCTGTTGGTGCTGAGCAGGTACAGTGGGATTATAAAAGCTTTAGAGTCACACGATGATGATACGAGCGCTGCACAGAAAACCACAAAGAAACCACTGAGGGGATTTAAAAAGCAGCAGGTAGCAGTTAACAGTTAAATCAAAGAACAAAACTAGCAGCTGTAAACATCCGCAAACTGAAAAAAAAGACATTCGGGAGCTTTTGACCACCGAGCAGAGGACGAGATCATATGACTAAATGACCGTTATTGCCGTGTTTAGGCCATTGTTATTGTTTTTAACGACGTGATGGCGTGAGGTCGTTGTATACTGTTGCTTTGTCGTGATTTTGACACTACAAGCCAACTTTTGCTGCAGTATGATACGCCAACCCGTTCTCACTCCGAACTCGTCACACAGAGCCGCTCTGTCAGTGCGTTCAGCGTATGAGCGCCGAAAGCCATCATCTGCGTCCAACCAGCATGTGGCTGGATGGCGTCAGGTGAGAACGCGGTCATGAATAACAGGTAGCGTAGTTATTGTAGGCTGGCGAATAGTAAGCACTGGGCGGGTCCACATATAATGAGTACAGCAGGAAGGACAGCGTCAGGTAATAACGCCGCCGGTAACCACGTGATATAAGGAGCATGAGTACGCTTATAAGTCAGGCAGGGAGGTGGATGGATCCCACAAGCAATCGACTTTTGTGCAGGATTTGGAGTTCGATTCCCGTGTGGATGCGTCATGTCACCATGACGTCATCCCGCCACGTGCATTTGTTGACATCATGATAACGTTTTCCCGGAGCGTAAACAGCCGACGCAAAAGGGTCCCTAAAAGGTCACAGGTAGACGGAGCGCCATCATGTGACGAGCTGCGATGAGAACGTGTTTATTTTGCTGTGATGGTTGAAGTTCAGCTGTATCACGACTGTAAAGTGAAACTGTAACTATATTACTCATTAATAGTGTGCTGTGCTTTCTTTAAAATATACACCAAGTGGATCTGAGAGCTTTGTTATTTTGTTGAAAAACAAATGCTGCACGAAATTAAAATGTGATACGAGGTGTGTGAAAATAATTTTAGTTTGTTTACTTTATTTGTAAGAAATAAAATTAAAAAACCCTCAGGAACTGTTATAATGCTGACATTTTTCTTGTTTTGCATTTCAGAGCTATTAAAGCGTTGAGCATTAACACTGGATTGATTTTAATAACTTTAAAGTGGTTGAAGTGAGCATTGTGCAGCTTTCTTATTCAGGTAAATATGAGTATGGGATCGGGACTAGTTATCAGCAGATACTCTATATCAAATGACTCAGATCGGGCCAATAAAAACTTGTTTCTGTTCAAACTGAATGCAATTCAAAGTGCTTTACAGCTTGATTGAGAAAACAAAAACAACATATGAAATAAGCAAAAATGTCTTAAAATCTTAGAAATTTAGATTAGTAACCAAAAAAAGACATAAACTAGTAAGACACTATATAAAAGTCAGACTAAAAAGAACTCAAAGTATAAATATTAAACATCTGCTTTCAGCCAATATGCCATAAAAAGCTCATCATTCTTGATATTTAGTTTTTTTAGAGGCCTGGAGTCTACGCAGGTCTGATCCTCTACACTTTTGTCTACTGTGAGACTGTATCTGACTCTGAAACCGCTGGAGTTGGTGCATCATGGCACCCCGAGGCGGCCCCTTATGAGAGGTGGCATCACCAAGCTGCTGCCTCTGCTGTGAAGAGGAACGCTGGAAAAACCCACAAGAGTCGGGCCAGCAGCTGCATGCACTAACGCCCCTGAGGCTGCCGCTGGAGGCGTTCATCAGGGAGGAGCTGCAGGTTTCTGACAGACTCCATGTATCAACAGAGACTCCCGGCTCGCAGGAGGACGGAGGCGAGACTAACCTGCTGTTTAAAGCCAGAGACACACATGCTGCAAGACTTCAACTCAATGACGGAAACCCAGAAAAACACAGGGGAGCAAAATTAGAAAAAAAACACCAGCAGTACGTTAAAACAGTCACACGTCAGTCTGGTCAGTTAAACCAACACAGACTCAAATATTTAAAAACTTTTAGATGGACTGCCATTCAATTATGAAATAAATACTTTTTTTTTTAAGGTTGCGCCGACATCCAGAACGGATGAGTCATCACATTCATGTCGTTAGGAAATAAAACTGGACAAACAATAAAAAGCTTTGGACACTGATAAAAAAACATCGAGTGTATCTGACTGTTTCTTGAATAAAAAATAAATTAAAAACAGCCATGTCTATGCTGCGAAGCAAAAACATGTTGATGGGCCAATCAAAAAAAAGCTTCAAAGAGAATCCAAAAGTTAACAAGAAATCTGTGAAAAGTTCAATTACTTGAAAATTTTCCAAAAATAAAAATAAAAACAAATAATAATAAAAAAGAAAAAATAACACCAGAAAGTTTTTTTTTTTAAAAAGGAGAGAAATGATCTGAAAAATAATTCTTAAAAATTATAGTAATTCTTTTAAATAATCTAAAATTAATAATTATAATAATAACATTTTTCATCTTTTACATCTACTAATACAGATACTCAGTATTAAGTGATCAGGGACAAAAAAACTCGATGGGGACATCCCTAAAATCGGTGTGTGGGAAGCACGTGCATCTGTAGGTGGTCGTCTGGTGGGAGGGGCTTTGGTCCGAGAGGGGAGATCTGCAGGAGGACTGCCTACTCCAGCTTTACATTTTTATATTATTTCGGCTACTTACACATTCTCCTATTTTCACACTATAAGCATCCGTCGTATATTTATTTAATGCACTTTCTTTTTCAGGATAAGGGAAGAAAAACAGGACAAACAACGGATAAAAAAATCTGCATTTGAGTATTTGTTTGCCTGTGTGTGTTCTTTGTTTGCTCTTTGATTGACTGCCTTCTGCCCAGTGCATTCTGGGATACACTCGCCCCCGTGACCCCGACTCGGAATACTGATGAAATGATACGAGAGAGGGAGATAAGTCGAGCACGTCACCGTCCCGTTTTTTTGTTTTTTTTGTGACTGTTTTTATCGTCGTGCAGGATAAAAGGCTTAGAAATGCAGCTGAGGTGAGCAGGAACAGTCACAGGATCCCCAATTAAAACATATTACGTTACAATTATGAAAATGAAAAGACGTTTGTGTTGTATCAAATAATTTCATCTTTACATGAAAATTTAATTAGTCTTTTAGGATGCACAGAGAAAAACAAATATCCCTCTATCTTTGTAATTGGATCTCTATGGATTTGACGATAGTTAAAGTAGATTAGACGCCCTGGAGTGTGTGTGTGCATGTGTGTGTGTGTGTGTGTGTGTGTGTGCATAAATGAGTCCTGCTCAGCAGTCAGTCGAGGGGACACAACAATATTAATTTGGACGTGTGTGCTCGCAGGTATGTACGGGCGTGTGCAAGCTTCTATATAAATACATATGCATTTGTGTGCACGAGTTTGTGTGTGTGTGTGTGTGTGTGTGTGTGTGTGTGTGTGTGTGTGTGTGTGTGTGTGAGAGCGTGCACAATCCCAGCAGGGTGTTTTTTTAAGCAGAGGAGATCAAAGAGACATTAGTATTCTGAAATAAATCACATGCTCAGGCCTCACTGTGTGGGTCCCCAAACACATACACAGGAGACACACTCTCTCTCTCTCTGTCTCATTCTCTCCGTCTCCTCCCTTCTCTTTCCCCCTCCATCTCTCTCTTCAAAAGACACCTCCACCACCACCGCCGCCGCCGCCACCCCTTCCCTCCACCCCTCCTCCCTCCTCTCCCCGGCCCCTAGCGGCCTTCAGAGCTATCTGCTTACTGGCTCTGAATCCTTTGTTACATCCTTTCAGTTTCTCACGTTCCAACTTGAGCCCCGTCTCCTCCCTCCGTCTGCAAATAAGCAGGAAAATGCTTTGTCAGAGAAAACTGTTGTTCATCGCCGAAGAAGTCAGAAACGCAAAGTAGGGGTTTTTGACAAGTATATCCTTAGGGAGAGACCTCTCATTCTCTCCCCCTCGCCCCATCCCCCCCCCTTTTTTCCCCCCCCTTCCCCCACCTCCATCTTTCACACCTTTCTTTCTTTCAGTCTCAACTTCCAACCTCAGCAGCAGGATGATTTTTTTTTCTGTTTTAGGCATTTGAATGTCAATTTTGAAAAAAGCCCGTTCTCATTCCCAACTCGTAAAATACAAACATGTTCTCATACAAACTCACATGGCGCTGCTCTGTCAGTGACCGTTTGCATCAAATTATGACGTTTTAGGGAACTTTCTGTGTCAGCTGTTTACACTCCGGGATGTCGTTACCGTGATGTCGACAAATGCACATGTTTGGATGAAGCAGCACGGTCCTTATGTTTACACAATAGCGCATGGCGATCAACACGGACTGTCACGATGGTTAAGATTAGGTAATAAAGTCACGGACGGTTAGGAGTAGGCAGAAGAGTGACGGCACCCGTGTGGATTGTATGTGGGTGCACGCGGTGCCACCTGGCCGTCCACCAGCGTATTTTATCAACACCAACATTTACATCTGACGCTGTCTAGCTATGTGGAAGATGGCTTTTGGCGTTTCTCTCGTACACCAAAAGCACTGACAGAGCAGAGCTATTTGACGAGTTTGGAGTGAAAACGGGCTGAAAATACCGCCACTTTGACGGTGCTTTTGGTGTAAGATCGCATGAAATGGCACTTATTGGCATCAGGTGGGAACGCTGCCGAACACAACCAGTATTATGATGCACCAGCAGACAGCCAAACGGCACCTGCTGTGTCCACACGAAACCCGGCAGGTCAGCGTCAGGTTGACACGCTGCTGGTGACGATGTAATATAAGCCGGCGGGCACGAGGGGCGGTGGATGGATGAAACAAACTCCAGATGTTGATGCCGGAGTCCGGTTTTTGTTTCCTGTCTGAATGTGATGTTCTTTTTTACACTTTACCATGTGCCTCCTTCCCCTAAACCTAAACATGTATGACTTTGTTACCTAATCCGAACCATCGGTGCCAGCATGTGCTTTTGTTGACGTCCAAACGTGTTTCTGTTGCCTAAACACAACCACGTGCAGCATCGTCCCACCACGTGCTTGTATTGACATCACGGTAATGGCATCTTGGAGCATCAGCAGCAGACACAGCGACACCTAGAGCAAAACATGTAGACACGGAAGTCCACTGCAAAGCGTCAGCATGTAACGACTTCGGCTGAGAACATTTTGGGTTCCCAAACCCAGCACGTACACTCGAGGTCGTGCTGTTCTGGCCTCGTGCCTACGACCAAACCAGCCTTGATGATATCCACTGCAACATTACTCCTCTCATGTGCTTAATTACACACATTAAAAAATCCAACACTTTCAAGGATTTTTCTAATTCCATGACTTTTCCAGGCCTAGAAAACAAGATAGTGGACAACTTTTCCAGTTTTTCCATGACCACGGGAACCCTGCTCAATGTTACAGCTCAGTCTCAAGTCGTGAAGTAAATGTTCTGCTGGCCAGCCAGACTTCGCTTTTCTCTGAAAAATGGCTTTAGCCGGCGGGAGAAAAAAAAGGGAGGAATGGAGGAAGAAAAGTGAAAGGAAAGGGAGAAAAATGTTTGACAGGGTACAGCTGGGAGAGGAAGAAGCTCATTTTTAGCCACAGAATTAGAATGAGTAGAACATAAATGCCCCCTGTGGCTCCTTGACAGTTGCAATATCCATGAGATTCAGGGTTTTCTTTGTGCTTTGTTGTCTCCGTACGTGTGTGTGTGTGTGTGTGTGTGTGTGTGTGTGTGTGTGTGTGTGCATGTAAGCACGTGTGTAGGATGGATAAGTTTAGGCCAATGTGTACATGCATGTACTTATTTATGTGCGTGCATGTATCTGTGCGTGTCTACTTGTGTGTGTGTCATTTTGATAGCCACCCACATGAATATGCAGATCAGTTTTAGAGAGCGTATGTGCTCAGCATTAAAGCCCACTCTCCACTGCTGACCCAATTTCACACTGCAGCGTATGTGCGTATGTGTGTGTGTGTGTGTGTGTGCGCACTTGCTTATCAATGCATTTCGCCAAGCTTGGAAAAATCGTGTGGTTAAGACGGAGGGGTGTGTGTAGGTGTGTGTGTGTGTGTGTGAGTTGGCCTGTGAGTGTTTGTAGTGTTTATGAAGCAGAAAAAAACACATGCGATAAGTCTCCTCCAACACAAACACATTCACAGTTGGCTGCGAACAAAAAAACATCACATTAATACGCGCTGACCAAACCACACGGCTCTACACCCTGAACCATATTCTCGCTCTCTTTTTTCTCTTTGTCTCTTTTTTTACTCGCACATTTGTGTCGCGGTGGCGCCGGCCTCACTTTAAAAGTCTTTAAAAATAATAATTTTTGCATCAAATTTTTAGCACTTTTAAAAAAATCTAAAAATTAAGGAGCTGTATGCAACATTCAGAGCATTAATTTTAGCATCAGCATTAACAAACCACTATTTGCTATGTATTACTATATAGAGGAGTAAAGACGTCCCGGGCAGAGAAATGTGCATCCTGTTGGCTAGCCAATCGACGCCGCCCTGCACTGCGCTCACTGTCGTCACTGCTGATACTGACGTCCCAAACTACAGTAACGAAGAGGCGTCTTCGTGGAGGCGTCCAAATGTTTCAACTATCAGTCAAAAAAATGTCCCATTGGACCAGAAAACATTATCCCAAAACAAACGGCCAGTGCTCCAAAGTCACTTTTTTTGTGGGTGGTTATAATGACACTTTGCAGTGCTAACCCGTGGCATTTGCCAGCGGCGCTGGTAAGTTTGTTTACAAATGGCGTTCACTGTGCTTTTCCACAAACTTTCGTGCCACCAATCGAGCGTGTTTTTTTTGTTCATTATCAACACTAATAATCATGAATTCTTGAGTTATGACCAAAAACATGTTTTGTGAGGTCATCGGGACCTTTGGCCTTTGACCATCAACCGCCAAAATATAATCAGCTCATTCTTGAGTGCAAGTGGACGTTTGTGCCAAATTTGACAAAATTCTCTCAAGTCGTTCTTGAGACGTAGCGTTCACAAGAATACGACAGAGGCAAGGTCACAGTGACCTTTCAGTTCAGTTAATTGTTGAGTCCAAGTGACGTTTGTGCTAAATTTGAAAAACTTCCCTGACTTCCTCCTGAGATATTGCGCTCACAAGAATGAAACGCACAGACAAACCAAAAACATAATGCCTGCAGTCTTTTGCAGAGTCATAAAAATCACCCATTTAAGAAATCACCAGAATCAGAACAGTTGAAATTTTAACAAAAAGCATCAGTATCATACTGAATTAGATTAGTCTGATATCACCTGTCGTTTGTGAACTGATTTCACAGACAAGAGAGTCATATCTACTTCACTCACGGCAATCAAGTAAATAAACATATTTCCAAAAGTGTCATAGTTTTAGTCAAAGCAAAATAAATTGCAAAACTTGTATCCTGGAGCCACAGCATGATGTTCAGATTCAGGAGTAATGTACTTTTAAGACGTGTGGATTCAGTGACTCGTGTTTTATATCTAATCAGTCTGAACAAACAACAATCATAAACAACTAAAAATGTTTTTTCTAAATTTAGGCGTTAATCGAGTTTCAATAACAGGCCTCCATGTTGTCGACTCAGCAGTGCCAGTCAGCAGAACCCTGCAGGACGAGCCGGCAGTGCGTCGAGCCGCCGGTAGATGGAGACGTTGAGAAGCGGGAGGCCCGGTGGCGGCGCTGAGGTAATGGCTCTCTGGTCTATTGTTCCCTGTCTCCATCCTCACCCTCCACCCTCTCCCTCTGCCTTCCAGTCTAACTCCTCCACTCCTGGACTTCAAAGGGAAGGAAGGAACTAGAAAATAAGGTGAATTAATTTGTTGCCCCCCCTTCACCATCCAGTGCCTACATGTTGCAGCGGATGTGCTTTTTAATTGCTTGTGCTAAATACATAACCTATTTTTGTATCCTTTACAAAAGCCTAAATGATGATCTGGGTAGAATCTATGCAAATGCTAGAAGACCTCATGAAACATTAACGTTAACACGTTTAAGCAAAGACACTTAAAAAACAATATCTTTCATTCGCACGTTATTATGTACAGCAGGGGTACTCAACATGCTGCAGGGGCCACCTCTGCAAAAGGACAGGAGACCAGGGGCCAATCACAGCAGCCCCATACATGTTTCTAGGATTTTAGGACATTTGTTGGATTTTAGGACCTTTTACAAGAATTTAGGGTGTTTCTCAGATTTTAGGACCTTTCTAGGATTTTATTAGGCTTCTAGGATTTGAGGATGTTAAAAGGATTTTTGGACATTTCTAGGATTTTGGCACATTTCTAAGATTTCAGGAAATTTCCTGGATATCAGGACATTTTAAGGACTTTAAGACATTTCTAGGACTTTAATATTTTAGGAAGTTTCTAGGTTGTTTAGAGTTTTGTAGGATTTTAGTATGTTTCGAGGATTTTAGGATATTTTTATGACCTTAGGGCAATTCTAGGATTTTAGAACATTGCTGGGATTTTAGGATGTTTCTAAGATTTTTGAACCTTTCTTGGATTTCAGGTATTAGATATTTTTATTTTAGGACATAAGGGACATAGCTAGAACCTCTGTCGGAGGGTGCAGGTCCACCCTCTGGCACGTCTTTTGATAAACAAGCTCTGTTTTGATGTTGTTTTTGCACCGTATGTATACTGAAAGGTTAAAAACCCAGTGTGAATTTTTTTACTGTGAAATAGAAAATTAAATTTTGCCCGTGTGCTGTAAGTTAAATATCAACGATGTTGCAGATTTGTCAAAACTTTATGCTTGGCTGCGGATGATGCATGGTTAGGTTTAAGCACAAAAACCACTTAGTTGTAATTCGGGAAAAGATCATGTTTGAACTTAAAAACCCACACTCGGGGCACAATCCCAGCAGAAAAGCTTTTTGTGACACTATCTCACCTTGAAAATCAGTGACAGGTTGCTGAAAAAACACCAAAATTTGGTGCCTAAAATGCTGCTTGAAAAACTGTAATGTCTCAGTAAAAAGCAATTGCTTTTCATGGCGCTATCTGTGCTGGAAATGCATTACTGTCAAAACAACCACCTCTTGTTGCACATTTGTTGCTGGTAAACAGCATTGGGTCGCTACAAAACACCCACCAATGGCGCCTAAGTGGATGGTGGAAACCAAATACGTGCCTTTAAAAAAGTAAATGATTTTCATGCAACTAACCCCGCTGGAAAAACAGCGATGGGTCACTATATATCATATAAAAAGATAGTGGAAATGCATATAAGCAAAGCTCCGTGAAAAGAAGTTGGACACAGTGAGGCGCGGCGCGGCCAGCCTGTGGCTTAATAAGATCTGGCACCCAGAGCTGCAAACTCTGACAGACATTCCTCGGCATCTTTAACCCTCAACCCAGAAGCCTCGGCGCAGACTGAACTCTGTGAAGTAGATCAATGGGAGGATTATCGCAGGACCAAGATGCCAGTTATAGAGCAGCTCTGTGCTGCCTCAGTGAGGGGAGAAGATTGAGAGGCTTTCCTTTGATCTTGTGCTGGCGCATCTGAGAGGGCCCGCTGCTGATGATAATGATGCTGAGGCCCGATGCAGAGAGCCAGGCTGGGGCTCGGCCCCGCGCTCGCTCCCATTCCTATAGTGGCGACATAAAAGGCCGGCCTGTGGAGGGTTGGACGGGACAAACGGATTTAGGCGGACGGATTGTGGTTTCATGTGAATTTATCCCAACAAATGTTTTTTTTCTTCCTGGAGAGGAATGTTATTGATGTAGCAGTGGTGTGTGTGCGCATGTGGGTGCCCGTGTGTGTGTGCGTGCACGTGCGAGTGCATGCATGTGCGCAGTTGTGTGTGTGTGTGTGTGCTCCAGTTGTTTCCTCCATCACATTAGATCCAGCTGAACACCTCTGTCCTCTCTCAAGGACACCCCTCCCTCCTGCATGTCTCCGTCCCTCAGTTTCCGTCTCTGTCTCCCTCCCTCTCTCTCACTCTCTCTCTCTCTCTCTCACACACACACACACACGCGCACACACAAACTTCACACACACTCACACTGTCTCCTCTCTCACTCTCTGTGACAGGCGGCGGTGCTGGAGATGGCTGCTGACATTCTGGACAGTAAAAGGCTTAAGGTGGAACGTGTGTGTGTGTGTGTGTGTGTGTGTGTGTGTGTGTGTGTGTGTGTGTGTGTGTGTGTGTGTGTGTGTGTGTGTGTCTCAGGCAGATAGACGAACCTCACAATCCTCCCTTCAGTGTATCTCTATATCTTATCTGAGCGAGTGCTGTTGTCACACACTGAATCTCCAGCAGAACACCGACGCCGGCGTCTGATTCTTGACTGCTGCCGTCGTTTCACCGACTCTTTTTTTTGACCGTTTGCCAAAGCTTGATGATTAAGATAATAGGATGTGAGGTCAATAATCTCTTAATTAGTGCTAAGTGGGAATTAGATTAGGCTTTTGTTCATTTCAGAAACAGCTCTAGTTAACCAGATTAACGCAGTGCGGATTAGGCCTGGGACGAGGACAGAGCTCAGGTCAGAGGAACAAAATGGCCAGAAAAAAATGTTTCTGCAAACCATCGATATGATACATTTACACGTTATCATGTTGTGGATACGTTGAAACTTTACGTTTTGCTGTAGTTAGCATGTGGTTAGGTATAAGAACAAAAACAACTAAGTTATGGTCAGAAGATCATGTTGTGACTTAAAGTGCCCAATTTTGGGTGCACAGTCCCCACTGGAAAGCACTGTTGTCTTTGCAAAAAACAACCGCTTTTCATGCAACTATCCCTGCTAGAAAAACAGTTACAGGTCACTACAAAAATCCTTCGTTTGGTGCCTAAAAGATGGTGGAATTGCTGCAATGTCTCGTTCCACTAACCCAGATGGAAAAACAGTGACAGCTCGCTACAAAACACACACATTTAATGCCTAAAAAGAGAGCAGAAACACAGAAATATCACGGTAAAAAAAACACTTTTCATGCCACTATCCCCACTTGATAAACAACAAGACTTTTGGTGCCTAAAAAGACATCAGAAACATAACAATATTCCTCTAAAAAATGCCTTGTGGAAAATCCAGCAATGTCTGTAATAAACAGTTGCTTTTTGTTCCAGTATGCCCGCTGGAAAAACAGCAATGGATCGCAATAAAAAAAAAAAGAATATGCAGCATTGTCTCAATAAAAACAGCCGCTTTTCATGGCAATGTCGCAGCTGGAAAAACGAGTTCCTAAAACATACCCATGTTTGGTGCCTGAAAAACTGCTGGAAATGCAGCAATGTCTCTGTAAAAACAACTACATTTGTGGCCACTAATCAGCAGGAAAAACAGTGAGATGTTGCAGCAAAACACTCACGTTTGGCGCCTTAAAAAGCAGCTGGAAACGCAGCAATGCTGTAGTAAAAAGGGTCGCTGCAAACACCTTTGTTTGGTGGCTGAAAGACGGCAGAGATGCAGCAATGACTCGCTATAAACAACAATTTTTGTTGATTATTGGTCTTGAACAGTGATCTGCAGCTTAGCAGTTCACATATGTCACTTTAACCCTCTGAAAGCTGAGCAAAGTGGTTTGATTTATTCCAAAAACATTGATAAGGCAATGAGCAACCCTAAAAACATTACCAATTTCTTTTTTTTTTAAATTACAAGAATATTAGCTGAAAATTTAAAGAAAAAGTTTGAATATATATATATATATATATATATATATATATATATATATATATATATATATATATATATATATATATATATATATATGTGTGTATATATATATATATAATTATAAATACAGTTTTCTGGCCTTTTTTTAAAAAAACCTTTTTTGATTTTTTTTTAAATAGCCCTACCCTCTTTTTTAAAAATAATTTTTAGGTAATTTTTTTGTCACCTTTTACCAATTTCTTGACTTAATGGGACGTTTCTTGCCAAGGCGGTCATTGCCTTTTTCCACCACGTTTTTAAAAGAAACCAAATAAATTTGCTCAGTTTTCAAAGAGTAAAATAACTTGTGAAAGGCATCTGAACGCAGCACAAGAAAACTGATGTCGATCCAGGTTTCGAAGGGTTAAAAATGTTGATATGATATATAGAAAAAGTAAAAAATGCAATGTATTTGTGGTTCGGGCTGATCACAGTGACGCTGATCAGAGACACATTATGTGATTGGCTGTCAGTCTGTTTGGTGAAAGCGGTCGAGGCGGCCTGTGGGCTCCTGAGCGGACGCCACAGAGCACTAATGGCTCGAGGCGAGACGATGCACAGACTCTTGTACTTCTTGAGGACAAGTTTTCATTGCTTGTGTGTGTTATGATCTCAAACTAACACCTCGCTCTCACACAGTCAGGCTCTCCTCTCTCCTCCACTGTTCTGGTTTGTCTTTATTCTCCTCTCGCTCCCGTCCCTTCGCTCCAAAAGAGCTTTTCTGTTCAGCTGACCTCCTATCCACTTCATTTGATGGGCCCCCGCTAAGAGGACTCCATCCCCTCTCTCTTTCTCCCCTTCCCTCTTCTTCCTCCCTCTTACTCCCTCGTTTCTCACCATCTTTACTCTCCCTCTCGCTCTCATCATCCTCCTCCCCGCCTTCCTTCCCTCGCTACCCCCCGTCTATTCTGTGGCCCAGCGTGGGTGGCTGAGTTTAATGAATTCTCTTTTCTCTCTGCAGCCAGCCGCTGATTTCTGATTGTGAAGAGGTGTGCGTGAGTGCGTGTGCGTATGAGCAAGTAAAGAGCACATACACACATATTTTACTTACTCCCTTTCACTTCCGTGACTGTGATCATTTTATCAGTCTAAATAAATCTCGGCCTTTATCCCGATCAAGGCTTCAGGTTGCACTTCCTCTGTCTTAAAGGAGAGAGTCGCCGACTGTCAGCGTTAAAATAGATTTGCCCCGGGATGTGTCTGTTGTTGTTGTGAACACTACCTGCTGTCTCCTGCAGCCAGAAACATGAGTCAAGAGTCTGTTTTGTCCTCCGCCTGTGATGTCTTACTAATGCACAGGAAAACAGAAAAACAGTAAATGACTGCAGGAAGCGTCTGAGACGAGGCCACGGATGATTTTCAGCTGACCAGATTGGGTTATGTTGTGCATTAATAATAAATATGAAGGTTGTTTGGTTGACAGGATTTCATGCAGGCGTCTGTAACATGTAGTCAATGTGCAATTTTGTGCCAATGAAGCGTCCACAGCACGCAGGCTTTCTGTCAGTGTCTGAGTTATCAGACAGTGTATGTTTTAGCAAGGTGACGTAGCGTGTTGTCATGTTGCTGCTAATTACAGCTACCTATCTTCATATGTACTGGGGTCAGGTAACATGATGATTTGTGAGGTTTGATCTTCCGTTTGAAAGTAACCCAAACATCTGCTTTTCAGCCCACTATCTCAGAAAACACAGCAAATAAATAAAGTATTTACATGTTTGGACTTGTGTCTGTGGCTAAATTAGATTATCAAAATGTACGGCTTTTCCATTGGCACTTTTGGCTGCACAATGTCAAATCATAACAGTTTAGTTTTGTTTTGCTAGTTGCTTGTCGATTTGGAGTCGCCTCTAAGCTGGTTGTAGTGACGTTAGATGGGCTTTATCATCGCTCAGGGATAATTCAGCAACATATTCAAACAGCCTTTGTTGCTATTGCTATACAAAGCCAATCGTTCCCAAGTTGTCACATTTTGCAGTAGACTTCCACGTCTACGTGTTACGTGTCTACGTGTTACATCTACGCTCTCTGCTATCTATGTTCCAGGATGCTGCTTCACTGATGTCAACACAAACACGTGGTGGGATTACACCACACAAAGCAACAAACGCCGTGACAACGACAAATGCACATGCTGGCACGGATGGTTAAGTTTAGGCAAAAGAGGCACATGGTAAGGTTTTGAAAGGATATTATTATCATATATAAAGAGCTGAGTGTCCCTAAAGGGCAGCAGGAGGGAATGTGAATGGGTCCAAATAACCCCGGACTTTCGCCCGGGAGCCAAACCTTGAGGTTTTTTTCTAAACCTAATCAAGTACTTTTGTTGCACAAGGAAATAAACGTAAATATGAGATGTTTGAGAGACACTGATTTATTTTGAAAGAGACTGTGTGCATCAAAAAAGCAGAAATTGTATTTTGAAAAGACAATGCAAAAACTGACCACTCTAAACTTGTCAAATACGTCCACTCTGTCAGTAATTATGGCGTACAAGTTTGACGCCAAAAACCACCTTCCGCGTCCAACCTGACGGCAGCTAGACGGCGTCAGACGAGAACGCTCGGACAGAACCGGTGGTGTTGTTATTATACACAGGAGGACGGTTACGTCAGGAGTGGATGCAGGAGGTCACTGACAGAGCGGCACCATGTGAAGAGCTGGGATGTCAGAAACAAACGCAGGAGGATACCTAGCGCAACATATTTAGCCGTGAACGGCACTGATCAGGCGACATTTGACGAGTTGTGACGACGATGTGTGGTCCAGATAAATATGACCGTAATTGGCTGAATTACAGCACCAAAAAGTGAATCTGCTGGATTAAACTGAAGCGGAAGTTTGCTTGGAAAGTGTGTGCAGCTCAATCAACTTTCCAAATAAACGTGAAAAGTAGACTTTGTAAACTGGGTTGCATTCCACTTTTCATGCCAAACACCAGACTTCAAAAGGATGAAACAATCCTCCCTCGGATCTGAGCAGCGACTCTGAAAGTGGATCATCTCCACATCTCCACATCTGTCTGAGGTCACCGCCGGGGAGCAGGTGTTGCTGCCTCCGTGCTGCCCGCTGATTGGACGAATGGATTAGCTGCTTAACGAGGTGAATTTGTTTTAATCTGATAATTGTCTCTGCGATGAAAACATATTCAGTAATTCTCTGTGGCCTCTGTTTTTCTGTCCTCCTGATTAAAGACACTTTCATTCTGGCACACACACACACAAATAATGGAACAGTTGTTGTTATGACCAGAAGACAATGCTCTGAGGTGCACTGGCACACACACACACACACACACACACACACACACACACACACACACACACACACACACACAAAGTCCCCTGTGTGTAGCCCCCCTGTGGTATGGTAATGAGCTGCTAATCTCTCTGGTTTACACAGCCAGAATGTGTGTGTGTGTGTGTGTGTGTGTGTGTGTGTGTGTGTGTGTGTGTGTGTGTGTGTGTGTGCGCATTAAGGTGCAGCGTGGAAAAGCCTGAGGAATTCTCTTAGGCCGTCAACCTTCTGCTCTCACTTGGGCGCAGGCTGTCAACACATTAAATAGTCGAATCTATGTGTGTGTGTGTGACAGAGCGAGAGAAATAGAAAGTGAAAACTCGACAATAATACACTGCAAAGGCGAAAAAGAGAGAAAAGGAAGAAATTAGGGTCGAGACAGAGCTGCAACAGTCTGGATCAGGCCTTTGTATATTATTAATATTATTGTTTATTATTGTTGTTTTCCAGATGTTTTGTTTGGTTCGTCCACAAAGAAACCTGCATTGTTTGACTGCGGCACCTTTTGGGGCCTGAAGGACATTTAGATAAGAACCTGCTTAAAACTAACTTATACTCCTTTTATGTACAAAAAAAGACAGATACATACGTCTGTTTTGTATTTTGATTGTAAATTTCATTCTTTACATTGGCACGAGCCCCTTTTACACTGCCTGTTAAGGTGGGAATATCCAGCTTATTCTTACTCCGAACTGAGTTGGACGCCTGCACATAAAACGCTGAAGGACAGCGAAGGACGTAAGGTGAATGGGTCCCTCAACCAACTGACTTTTGTCTGGGAGTCCAGAGCTCGCTTCCCCCTGTGGATGTGTTTGGGGTTTTTTTTTCTCGACCTTACCATGTGCCTCCTTTAACCGTCTGTGACTTTGTTACCTTGTCCTAACAGTCGTGACGGCCGCGTTGGGTGCCATGTGCTGTTGTGTAAACATAAGGACAGTGCATTTGTTGACATCACAGGAACGGCATCCCGAAGCATAAACGCAGAGGGATAACTAAAAAGTCACAAGTAGAAGTAGAAGGTCCTGACAGAGCGCACCGTGTGAAGAGTCAGGATGAGAATTTGTTGCCGCCTCACCGTTCTGTATATTGGGTACAATCACGGAACGGGGGGGACAAAGTTGACTCACTTTGAGCTGGAAGTGGAGGTATTAACAGTGTC
This sequence comes from Plectropomus leopardus, assembly GCF_026936395.1. NCBI lineage: Eukaryota > Metazoa > Chordata > Actinopteri > Perciformes > Serranidae > Plectropomus > Plectropomus leopardus. Next base: position 33,357,688 of record NC_142187.1, on the reverse strand, counting down.
AAAATGGTGTTTGAGTAAGGCCAGTTCTCATTTCGTAGTCGTCAAATACCGCCACTGTGCTTTTGGTGTAAGATCCTGACACCAAAAGCCACGTTTTGCATCAGCATAAAACGCCGCTGGACAACGTCAGGTGAGAACGCAGAATCAATCTACGACGGCAGATGGCTGGATGGCACCTGCTGCAGCAACACGATTAACAGACAGCAGGCGATGATTAAAAATGCTGCAGGACGGACTCTGTCGAGTTTGCATGATACGCCAGTGAATGACATCAGGATGAAACGCAGAGGGGTGATAGACGAGTTCAACAAACCCCAGACTTTCACCTGGAAAGTCAGTGTTTGCTTTCCGTCTGAACGTGATGTTTTTCTCCTACACCTGACCATGTGCTTCCCTCTCCTAATCCTAACCATCCGTGCTGCGTGTGCATTTCCCGGCGTTGGCTGTCATGTGCAGCGTAATTCCCACCACGTGCTTTTGTTGACAACACAGTTGCTGCAACCAAAAAGTCAACAGCAGATGCATAAGGATACCCATAACATGTAGACGCGAAAGTCCACTGCAAAGCGACAATATGTGACGTGACGAAAACGCGAATGCAACCAGCTGAAACTTCTCTTGCGTAGGATTCCTTCAGTGTTCAATGTTCAGGAGGATTTTACTGGGAGCTGAATTATCCCCAGAGGTCTCTTCCTCTCAAAAAACAAACGAACCAGGTGATGTAAACTAGCAAAACACTGAAAAAAGCAGTTTCACGTTATAAACTTGTGTTTTTCTGATGCTGTTTGGCATGTTGGTCACTCCTGCTAATGTGAGGTGACATTTTTTTCTCCGATAACTTAAGATCCGGACCTTCAGAGGTCCACAGAGGTCTCCTCCTCTCAAAAACAAACAGACCAGGTGATTTAAACCAGTAGAAACACTGAATAATGTAATTAAACCTGAAAACATTTTTTTCTGATACTGCTCATTTCATAGAGGCTGTTACAGACGGTGGCCAATGCAAAAATGGAGATTTCCATATCTAGAGCCAGTGTTTGATTTGTCCATTCTAGGCTACTGTAGAAACACGTGCAACATGGTTCATTCTGTGGTAATTAAAATACAACAATTCTTATTTTTAAGGGATTATACACACACACAAAATCTATATATTATAATATATTCCATTTCTGCTTAAATATCCGCCTAAATCCTACACACTGGAGCTTTAAGAGAGCTTCTCTTTGTCACAAAACTGTTTACCTGATGACGGTTTAGTTATTGAAATGTTGCAAGAAATGTATTTTTGTTTGCAAGTTAGGCAGTGAGAGACACAGAAAGTGAAAACTCGGCAACAATACACCGCAAAGGCGGGGAAAAAAAGAAGAAAAGGATGAAATTAGAGACGGAGCAGCAACAGTATGGATCAGGCAGCATCGCCGCATTTGTTTACTTCCCTTGTAAATGTACGTTTCATTCATCTGATCTGTAAATCCAGACTCTCCTCTAACTCTCTCCTCTGTGTTCTGTTTTTTTGTGTGTGTTTGATGCTGCATTGCCGCACGCACGCATTTGTGTGTGTGTGTTTATTTATTATGCTGAAGTCACATCACTAATTAGTCCCTGGGAGAAGCCCGAGGCCATTTGCAAAATCCCACTGATTAAAAACAAGTCCAAATCCAACCTTGTGTCGCATACACACACACACACACACACACACACACACACACACACACACACACACACACACTCAGACACACACACACACTCAGACACACAGAGGCGCATATACAATTTGCAGCCATGTATGCTGAGGAAAGCTACTTACTGTCAAGGCTGGAACACGTGTGGGCGAGTGTTTTTGCCAAACGCAGCTTGAACACGCATGTTGAACGGCTGTTGAACGGGTGTTAGAGAGCTGTCAGTCGTTAAGGCCAGTTTAATATTTAAACTTGCCGTCTAAAGTTATCATACCCCAGGGTGGCTCCTGTCCTGTCACACAGGAAACACACACACACACACACACACACACACACACACACACACACACACACACACACACACACTCGGACGCACACTCAAAGCCTTCAGGAGCTCCAGCTTGTCACAAATCACACTCAAGATGTCAAGGGCATCGTGCATTAGCAAGTGTGACAGACGGAGGCAGAGAGGGCGAGAGACAGACACGTACAAGGCAGAATAACTGAGAGTCTCACAATATCTGTATCTTCATTTTGAATAATATTTACACTTTTTGCACCTTGCACAACCTGCTTCAGCCAAAAAATTAAAGTCACATGATTAATCCTATTTGAATTTTAATTCAAGCAAAACAGGGATGGTTGTGATGGATGGAGACTGAAGGAGGAGAAGAGAAGGAGAAGATAGTGACAGCACAGGGAGAAGGAGGAGGGAGTGAGGCACAGTCCCGGCAGGAAATGCAGCAACGTGTCCGTAAAAAACAACTGCTTTTTCTGCCACTATCTATGCAGGAAACGCAGCAATATCTCTATACAAAACACCCACGTTTTGCGTTTAAAATGCTGCTTGAAATGCAGTGAGGTCGCAGTGAAAACATCTGCTTTTTGTGCCACCACCCTGGCGAGAAACGCAGCAACATCTTGGTGAAAACACAATTTCTTTTCATGCCAATATCTCAGCAGGACTCCCGGCAATATCCCAGTAGAAATAAACTGATTTTCTTTGCATTATTCCAGCTGGAAAAACAATGACAGGTCGCCACAAAATACCCAGATTTGGTGCCTAAAAGCTGCTAAAAACACACTGATGTCTCTTTTAAAAAAACACTTTGTGCTGATATCTTGGCAGCAAACACAGCAACTTCTCAGTACAAAAACATCCAGGTTTAGCGTCTAAAAAGCCACAGGAAATACAGCGATTTCTCAGGATAAAACAATGGCTTTTGTGGTAAAACACCCATGTTAGATGCCTTAAAAGTTGCTGAAAATGCAGTGATGTCTGTAAAAAAATATCCAATATTCATGCCATTATCCTAGCAGGAAACGCAGCAATGTCTCTTTACAAAACATCCATGTTTGGTGCCTAATACACAGCTGGAAACACAGTGATATTGCTGTAAAAAAATAGTGTGGCACTATCCCAGATGGAAAAACAGGGATGAGATGCGAAAAAACACCCACAGTTGCTGCCTAAAAGCTGCTGGAAATGCAGCAATGTCTCAGTAAAAAACATCCACTCTTAATGCCACTATTCTGGTTGAAAACAAAACAAGGTCTCAGTAAGAACAACCACTTTTTGTGGCACCAGTCCAGGTGGAAAAACAGCAAAGACCTGCTCAAAAATACCAAGGTTTGCTGCCTCAAAAGCCTTTTGCGCCACTATCCGGCAGGAAAAACAGCAATGTCTCTGTACAAAGTAGTGCTTGGTACCTAAAAAGTTGCTGGAAATGCAGTGTTTTCTCTGCAAAAAAACGAACGCAGTAGTTTTTGCACAACTATCCCAGCAAAAAATGCATGTATCTACAAAAAACAACTGCTCTTCATTGCACTATCCTGACTTAAAAAATAGGCACGGGTTGCTACAAAACACCCATATTTTAGTGGGTAAATAGCCACTGGAAACACAGCAGTGTCTCGGTGAAAAACATCGCTATTGTGGTGCTATCCCGGCTGAAAAAACAGCGCCGAGTAGCTACAAAACACCCGTGTTTGGTGACGATAAAGTTGGTGGAAACGCGGCAATGTCTCTGTAAAAATCCACTTGTTAGGCCACTATCCCGGCTATAAAGACAGTGACAGGTCGCTCCAGCACACCAGCGATTGGTGAGTGAGAGAGTGCGTTCTGTTTGGTGTTTGTTGGTCTCGAACAGCGATCTGCAGTTTAGAAGGCGTCTCTCCCAGGTCACCCACCATCCTCTGCACTTCCTGACGACAAAGTTAGCTCGTAGTCTACGTCACTTTAGAACGGATGGATGTGATGGATGGAGACTGGAAGGAGGAGAAGAGAAGGAGGAGATAGTGACAGCACGGGGAGAAGGAGGAGGGAGTGAGGGATGATGGGAGACGTAGCGAGGAGGAGGGAGGAGTGAGGAGGGAGATAGTGATAAATTGCTTTGAACTTTAATGGACGTCTCAGATGCTCCTCTAGTGATGTGTTCGGACAATACACAACATTACTGGCACACGTGAGGGCTGATTGTAGCTGACAGCCAAAGAGGCCTGTCCCCATCGACCTACAACACACACACACACACACACACACACACACACACACACACACACACACACACACACACACACACAGTTGCAGGCATGCACACATGCTGCAGCACAGCTTTCCAAAAAGTCAGCTAGAGGAAGAAGGCAGGGAGGCAACTTCTTAGCAGAGAGAGGAGGCGAGAAGGGGGTGAACAGATGAGCGGTGGGTGAGGGAGAGGAAGAGGAAGAAGGAGAAGAAGACGAAGTCCAGAGGGAGAGGAGGAGGAGGAGGAGGAGGAGGAGGAGAGGCTGGGAGGAAGAGGAGCGAGCAGGGGAAGGTGCTGTTGCCATATGGTCAGGGTTGGGTTCAGACAAATAAAATGTTGCCTTCTCTCCACAATGGTTAACTACACACAAATGAATCACTAATGGAGCTCTCATTCACGGCGACACACCCACACACACACACACACACACACACACACACACACACACACACACACACACACACGCACACACACACACACACACACACACACACACACACACACACACACACAATGGCAGACATGTGAATGAAACTCGGAGACATTCACACAGAAGGAGCAATAAATGTCGACGGAGGTGGGCGGGCGGGTCGGGGAGTACGGAGGGGTTGTTTGTGAGGTTCGGGCTGTGTGTGTGTTTGTGTGTGTGTGTGTGTGTGCGGAGCAGTGTATCGTTGGTGCCGCCCCTCTTCCCTTCCACCCGGCTGCCTCTCTGTGAGTGTGTTACTGTGTGTGTGTGTGCAGGCCCGTCTTTGTGTGCGCCTGAATGGGGGGTTTGTCCCTCAATCTGTGCCCCTCTACTTTGCCAGATTTCTAATGATTTTCCAATGATGATTTAGGTTGTGTGTGTGTGTGTGTGTGTGTGTGTGTGAGTGTGTGTGTGTGTGTTTGTGTTTGTGAGTGTGTGTCCAAAGGCTCACTCAGCCCCTCTCTCTCGCTTTCTCTTCGCTCTCCGCCCAGTAATTCTTCACGGTGTGGTTTTGTGGTTCTTTTCTGAGAAAGTGTCTCAGTGCGACACGAACACGACTGTCGTATCAAGCACAGTTCATTCACAGTTTTAATAATACATTTCCAGGATTTTTCCAGGACTCGGAAGCAAATGTTCAATACTATACATTTTCTGAAATGAGCTTTGATACTCCTTATATGTTCTTTTTCATTACTATATAATAGCTTTTTAAATAAATATTTAAAAAACAATGAATGCAGAACAGGATTAGAACTGAATATTTAAATATAACTTAGGGAGGCATGTCAATTAATCTTTTAAGCACCGGTGAAGGACTTTTTTATTTTGGCTTATGCAGGGGCATACAACTTTCAGTTTTTGTATTTTCTATATATTTCACTGACAATTTAGTTGTTTTTTCTTTTAAAATTCCTGGTAATTTTTAAAGAAAACTTATCGGAGTTTTTGAAGATGATATTTTGGCAATTTCTGTTTTTTGGCAGTTTTTGAAGAAAAAATTTTAGCAATTTTTGGGCAATATTTACTGAAAACATTTTGGCATTTTTGGGCGATTTTTGAAAGAAAAAATATTGCTTTTTTTCTCCAATTCTTTAGAAATTTAAATATTTTTGATGATTTTTACAGAAAACATATTAATGATTTGTTTTGACATTTTTTAAGAGAACATTGTGACACATTTTTTTCTTTCAAGGGTTTTAGTGATTTTTAAGAAAACACCAAAAATTAAAATTATCACAGCCAGAAAGTGTAAAAACAGAAATTACCATTGGATTTTCAGATTAACCATGGTCCTCGGATACATCATGTGTTATCACACATGCTTGTGAGATGGATTTCAATGACTTTTCAGGGAATATTTAGTTTTCCAAACGATCCATCCATATATCTATCCATCCATCCACCACTCCGTCAATCTGAATAAAACAAAAAGTTTCTTCCAGCGTGCTATCACCGTTGAAGCCCTGTTACAAACTGTGTGTGCAGCACTTTATGTTCCTGCTGATCATCCCCCAAAGTTTACAGAGATTTCAGATTAATTTCCCACCGTCCCCACAGCTGTTGTTTTTCATTCAGTGAGGATGATCTTCATTTTGCAGAGGATTACCAGTTTGAAAAAGGTACAGGGAAGATTTGGGCTGTTTCAGACTGCAGGGAAATTAGATCTTTAGGACAGACTGTCCGTGCCGCTGAGGCTGCGATGGCTCGGCGTAGAGCCTAACAACGTAACCTACATTGTGACCTACGCAAGTGACCACCAAGGTGAGCATTCATAGATGTGCTCCGGTGTTTCTGTGTCTCTTTGCAATTACGCCTCAAAAACCAGCCTGTAGCGTACAAGTCAAATTAAAGTCAAGCCTGGACTGATAATGTAGTTTTCTTTTTCCTTGATAAACACCTGAACACCTTAAAGTAATAAAATGCACAAAAACTTATTATGAGACAGTTAGACACAAATAATTTCAGTTCATACCTTGTTGGCCATTCGACTGCAGCTGAACTCTCTTAAACAACTATTTATTTTTTCTCCTTGTTTGTATTCATCTCTTCAAAATAACAGCACTTCAGTGCTAAAAGGACATTAATAAATAAAAGCAACTTAAAAACAGTAAAAATGAAAATTTAACACTTTTAGCTGCTGAACACTGAGGTCACTACAGTGCCAAACTCCCAAACTCGTCAAATGCTTTAGGTCAGGCATGTCAAACCGGTCCACAGGGGGGCCGGTGTGGCTGCAGGTTTTGTTTCCAACCAAGTAGCAGCACACCAGACTTGACTCATTTAATCAACTGATCTCCGTCTTCAGATTGTTGATTGGTCAAACTGTGTGCTCTTGGTTGGTTGGCACAAAAACCTGCAGCCACACCGGCCCCCCTGTGGACCAGTTTGACATGCCTGCTTTAGGTGTAACATCCCAACGCATAAAGCCACGTTCTGCGTCCATATAATACGCTGCTGGACGACATCATGGTGAAACGATGCTGAAGTAAAAATCTTAAAATCTTAGAAACCTCCTAAAATCTTAGAAACGTCCTAAAATCCTAGAAACATATTAAAGTCTTGGAAATGTCCTAAAATCCAAAAAACATCCAAGAAATTTGAAGCACAGTATAAAATCACTGTTAACTAAGTAAAAGATACAACATTTATACTGCAGTGGAGTACAAGTACAAGTAGTTGATTTTGGGAAGAATGTAGAAAATCTAAAAACTTGTGTCGTCATTCAGAAAATGGTCAGCTGCCATGAAATGTTAACACAGATTGTCTTTAACAGAATAAAACATGCAGGCGCAGTGGTGCAGCTCTGCACAGGGATGCATGAATTGACGGCGGACATCTCTGTGGTTCCGTTAAGTGGGTCAAAAACTTCCAGGTTTTTTTAACCAAACGAAAAACGAAAGACAACTTAAGGGAATTCGAGTCAAGACATTTGTCGGGACGGAGGTGGCAGACGAGCCCCCAAAGCCTCTGAATGTTTAGTCCGTGTGAATAGAAGATGAGCGCCGAGAGCGCGTATCAGTCTGAACAAGAGTCTGAATATTTCATGCCATGACAATGGGGATATATTTGTGTTAATGTTTCATAACTGTACGTTTATCAAGGCGTGAAGGCCCCCATGTGTGTCTGCACGTGCACGCAGGCGGGCGCCTCGGTTTGAATGTTTGATGAAGGTCTGAGGTTTGAGCAGGGAGGTGTTGTGTGGTTCTTTATGCCTGGATGCGTACTCTTTGGGTTGATTCACATGAGGATGACCTGTGAGCTCCAACGTGTGGCAGGCATCTTCGTGTGTGAGTGTGTGTGTGTGTTTGGGGGGGTTTTCGGGGGTCCATGGGAGTCATAAAAGATTCAGCTCCTCCGGCTGTATTGTTGTGGAGATAACAAATGTTTCCATTTAGTGATCATGCATGAGTTATAACTCACAGGACACCGCTTATGCTGTTTGGGTGTGTTTGTCTGGTTTTGTGATGCTTTCACAGCCTCCACGTGAGGGCTGCACCATTCATCAAAAAAAAAAGAAAATCATACAGCTATGCCAATGATACTCAACTTATGGCCCCAGGGGCCAAATCTGGCCTCCAATAAGGTGCCGGGTGGCCCCTCAACAATTCTCTATTTCACAATAAAAATGAAAAGGTTCACACTGTGAATTGTTTTTCTCCTTTTAGTAAACATAAGGTGTCAGAGCGCATAAAACAGCATCAAAATCCTAATTAAGCCCCTAATGTCCTAAGATCCTAGAAATGTCCTAAAATCTGACAAATGTCCTAAAATCCTAGAAATGACCTAGTCATAAAAACGTCCTTAAATCCAAGAAATGTCCAAAAGTCCAAGAAAAACCATAAAATCTTTGAAATATCGCAAATCTGAGAAATGTCCTGAAATCCTATAATGTCTTAAAATCCTGGAAACGTCCTAAAATCCAAGTGACATCCCAATATCTGAGAAATCATGTAAAACCCTAGAAAGGTCCTGAAATCCTAGAATTGTCCTAAAATCTTAGAAATGTCCTAAAATCCTAAAATGGCCTGAAATCCCAGAAATGGGCAAAATTAGAGAAATGCACTTACATTTTAGAAGCTTAAATCTTACAAATGTCCTAAAATCCTAGAAATGTCCTAAATTTGAAAAAATGTGCGAAGATCCTAGAAACGTCGTCAAATCCTACAGCTGTCCTAAAATCTTAGAAATGTCCTAAATTCGTAGAGCTGTCCTGAAACCAAAAACGTCATAACATCCTAAAAAAATACTAAAATCCTCCAGATGTCCTGAAATCCGAACACATCCGTTTTTTTCTGGCCTGTTTTGACCTGACGCCCTCCAGCGGCGCATCGTCAGATTCAGATTACGTCAGAATCTACGCCGAAAACAGTGTCAAAGCGGCAGTATTTGACGACTTCAGAAATAACGGGTTACAGTGAGCGGAGTTACAGCGTCATGTAGCATGACTACAAACGAGCTGTTCGTGTGGTGGCGAGGGTTTTTTTACGCCTCAGGTGAGAACAGAGACATTTCTGCTAAAGAGAGCTCTGTCTTCAGCTCTATTCCTCACACACAGATGGACAGACAGGCAGATGAAACACACACACACACACACACACACACACACACACACACACACACAGGCTCTATTATGCAGCAGACCTCTCCATCCAATTGATCACAGGCATGAATTTGAGAACAAAAGGGAAATATTCCACCTCAAAGAGCGGAGAATTTCTAACAGAATGCCTAAACGCGGCGCGCTGTCCTCACCGTACACTTCTGAAGCCTTTGTACCGCTGAATGAGTTATAAAGTGTGAAACAATGTGTGTGCGTGAGCGTGCACACAGACGAGGGTAAGCCGCTGAGCACTTCAAACCAAGGGCCTAATCAGCACCCCATAGCCCACCCACACAACCTCTCCCAGCATCCCTCGCTCCTCTGCTCATCTTATTTTCATCCCACTGACTCTCCTCTGCATTCTTCCGCTCTCCCCTCTTTCTCTCCCCCTTTTCCTCCTTTTCCCCGGAGATGGAGGTGGTGGGGGTGATGGGAGGGTGTGTGTGAGGGGGGAAGGGAGGCGCTGCAATGACTCCTGGGAAACGCCGGGCACAGCTTCGAGCGCAGCTCGGAGGTCAGCTGAGTGCTTTCCCCGTCCTGGTGGTGGTGATGTTGGAGGGTGAGGACACGGCGGGCTGATCTAGGATCTGCGTCCCTGGGGAGCAGGCGGTGACAAGGCCGCTGGCGAACGCTATGACGCTGCTGAAATATTGAAGCTAATGGGATCGTGGAGCCGCGTGCCGGCACATGTGTGTGTGTTTTTCTGTGTGTGTGTGTGTGTGTGTGTGTGTGTGTGTGTGTGTGTGCGTGCGCGCGTGATGCTCATAAGTTGCAGCTACTTGAAGTGAAGTGGAGTGAACAAAGTGGAATAGAGATGGATAATGCATTACACTCTAAACAATGGCACGCAAGAGAGAGAGAGAACGAAAGCTGCTGCTGAGTGTGAAAAATGATGGAGAGGAGGAGAGAGGAGAGGAGGAGAGGAGACAGGAAGAAAGGAAAGGAGAGGAGAGGAGAGGGAGGAGAGGAGAGGAGATAGAAAGGAAGGAAAGGAGGGAAGGTAGGAGGTGACGGAAATCAGAGAGGAGAGGGGAGGAGAGCGAAAAAGAAATCAGAGAAGGAGAGACAAGATAGAGAGTGAAAGGAGAGAAAGGGAGATATACGGTGAAAAAGAGAGAAAGGGGAGAAAGGAAGTAGGCACGTTTCCATTAACCCTCAAATTGTGCAAATTGAAATTGCAAATACAAAATACGCATCTTGCAGTTGTTTTTTATAAAAATTTGAAATTTGAAATTTGAAATTTTGCACAAATCTGTAACGGAAACCTGCCTTGTGAGGTGAGAAGGGAGGGGCAAGGAGATAGGATGAGAGAAAACACGAGGAGGGGACACAGGAAGTGAGGAAAGGAGATTGGGGAGAAGGAGGAGAGGAGAGGAGAGGAGAGGAGAGGAGAGGAGAGGAGAGGAGAGGTAGGAATTGAGGAAATGACAGAGGAGAAAAAGAGCAGAATGGGGAGGAAGGAGACAAGAAGAGAGGAGAGAGAAAGAGAGGGCAAAGGAAGAGAGGTGGAGATATAGTGTGAAAGGAAAGGAGACAGGAGGTGAGGAAAGGAAGCATAGGAAGAAAAGGAGAGAACAAGAAACGAGAGAAGAGAAAATACGAAGAGTGAGAGTATGGCACATAAAAATTAAAAAATGAGAGACTGTTAAGATCCCTCAGCTGCCAATATGTAGAGACACACACACACACAAACACACACAAACACACACACACACACACGCACGCACGCACGCACGCACGCATGCACGCACACACACGGCGGCTTCAAGCTATCACACACTTCGCCTGGAGCACAATACAGCTCGTTAGTGTGGGTACATGCTCAATATGAGTTCCTCTCCCTCTCTCTCAACCCTCCATCTCTCAAGCAGTTGTCAATGTTATTATTTCCAAATGAATACACACAAATGTAGTACACTGTCAGACAGAATGTGCTATAAATACACTTCGTACAACAAACACACACACACACACACACACAGTGAGGCCGACAGAGAGAGCGAGCACCACGCTGCAACACACAAAACTCTACACTGCTATATGTTTGGGGGAGGGAGGACATGAACAACAATTAAAAATACAGTACTCTGTGTGTGTGAGCATGTGTGTGTGTGAGCATGTGTGTGTGTCAGAAAACACCCACAGCAAAACTTGTTCATGTGAGACCTGAGAGAGGCGTGTTGAAATCAGTGTTGCTGTGTGCAGCTCGTGGGCATGTGGTTAAATTATGGATTTCAGCTCACTGTCTCTGTCACTCCCTCACACACACACACACACACACACACACACACACACACACACACACACACACACACACACACACACACACACACACAGAAGGCGGATGTGGGATCTCGTTGCTGTAAGATATAGACAGAGCGCTGTTTTATCACGACGGCTGTGATGTTAATTAAAATCAGACAGACGTTTTCGCAAAGAAATAAGTTGGGCTCATTTCCATTCTGTGTGAGAGCGGGAAAGTAGGCCACGCTTTGGAAGGCGCGCCACCTTCGCTGTCCTACGGATGAGAAATGACTGACAAGCCGGGAGAGGAGAGACGAGGAGAGACGAGGAGAAGGAGACGGCCTCCCTTGTTTGTTATCCCCCTGACACTCCACACAAACAGCAGCCATGCCGGTGTGTCACACACTCCGGTTGTCACCTATCAAGTCTCCCAAGGCCAGAAGTGGGACACAGCCTCGACTGTCGCTAATTCTTCCCGCCGCACCTCGTCCTCCGGCTCAGCAGGTAGCCCCTCTAACACTAGGCGGGTTTCTGCGCAAAAATTAAGCGATATTTTTCGAAATGTCGATAAAACACAATGCCGAGACGACTACGTTTCCACTGAGTGATGTTATGCGACTTCTCCTGTGGCGATAACGTTCAAAGAAGCATGCCGATGGCATGGCGGCCACGTATGACAATTTGTGGCCGCCATGCCACGAAGCTGGGTTTCCATTACAGATTTGCGCAAACTTAAGCAATATTTTTCGAAATGTCGATAAAAAACAATGCCGAGATGACTGCGTTTCCACCGAGTGGCGTAACGGCGTGAAATTCCCGCCTTGGATAGGCTGCGTAAAAGAGGCTTCGGAGTCATCAGCCACCGCCAGCGTCTGGACTCGTTTGGGGGATTCATCTCGCTGCTGCTCGATAACTAAATCTCTCTCTGGAGTCAGAACGCCAAACACTTTGTGTCAAATCTTTATCATCACATCAAATAAACATTTAACTTCACTTCATTCGCCATCTCTCCCGACTGAAAGATACATGAACGCTGCCGCTCGGCCCCTGATGGCGCACTGTGCCTCGCCAGTCTCCAGTAAAACACGGACACACATTAAAACTCTGCGTGAGACGCCACCGTCGTCCCTCGACTTGGTCACACGAGCTCATTTGCATAAGCCGCCTTTTATTTAAACGACACACACACATGTAACCTCCTACAGCAGGCACACATATGCACACGCAAGCCTCCCATCAGCCCTCAGGGAGAGACACACATACACACACACACCTAATTTCCCAAAACCCACCCCTACGTGCGTGCCTGCTGAGATGCAAGGATTTAAGGGAATTTGCCTGCCAAGGGGAATCGTGCTGGATTTCATCATTCAAATATGTTATTCCGACGCCTCAGGACAATTTGCTGTGTATTAGTGAGCGTTCACTACTCGTTTCCAGTGCCAGAAACAAGATAGAAACTTTTCTGCTCCCGTGCATCCACGAATTCAGCACTGAAAATAAAGTGGAGAAGGTCACTCTGAGGGGTTTCTTTCCTGCAGATAACAGTTCTGGTTCAGAAGTGATAGATGATGAAAATTTCATTCAGATGAAAAGATATTTCATTATCCAGCCCGGTTAGTGTCTCCTGTGCTTTATCAAGGAACTGGCCTCAGGAGGTTTACTGGTCACTTACTTCGCACCAGAAGCACTTTTCCTTTTAGTTTCTGGTTTCAGCTGAGAGATTTTCATATTCACATAATAGTGATTTGAGGACGGTGTGATTGTGGGATTCAGGTGAAATGTTCCTCTCTGAGATGCATTTCAGTGGTTTTCTAACGAGCTGCTGGACTGGGCAGTACTGGAATACAAGTAACTGAGTTAAAATACAAAATATGAGAAACTGTATTCAGTTACAGTTTAACGTGGTAAAGTGGTATTCTGAATACAGCTAGTAGATTATTTTTATATTCCTCTAAAGTTGGGATGTTTCTAGGATTTCAGAACACTTCTAGGATTTTATAACTTTTCAAGGACATCAGTGCATTTATAGGAATTTAGGACATTTCTCAGATTTTAGCACTTTTCTAGGATTTAAGGATATTTAGGATATCAGGACATTTCTATGAGAACTCTTCTATGATTTTAGCACTTTTGTGATTTTAGAACATTTGTGGGATTTTAGGACATTTTAGCATGTTCTTTGGATTTTAAGACTTTTCTAAGACTTAAGGACATTTATTGGATTTCAGGACATTTCTATGAGCACATTTCTAGGATTTTAGCACTTTTCTAGGATTTTAAGTCATTTCTAGGATTTTAGGACATTAGGGAGGGTGAGGGGGATCCTCCACTGGCACATTTTTTTATAAACAAGTTCTATTTTGATGCTGTTTTACGCACTCTGACACCTTATGATGTATATCCCACTAAAAGTGAACAATTGCCAGTGTGAATCACTTTATTTTTATTGTTAATTATAAAATGATTGAGGGGCCACCCGGCACCCTGTCGGGGGCCAGATTTGGCCCTCAGGCTGTAAAATGAGTATCACTGCCCTGAGTCATAAAACCATGACTTGTATGTCAAATCCCGTCAGAGGCAACTCGTGGGCGGCTTATTTCAGTCAGTGCTTTTTTATTTATTCATGTCCCCTTGAACAGATCTCCACATCATGATGCCAGTTTCTGCAGAGGACCATGCATTGCTCTCCGGCCAATCGCAGACGTTTCATCTGTCTCGTTAGAGTCTCTTGGCTGGTTAGCCCGGTGCAGTCCGCGGGGGTTTGCGGCTACAATATAACTCCCGCTGCTCGGACCCATTCGGCACCGTTTAGTGAGGAAAACTCTCTGATGGCTTTTGTCTCGTATGGACTAATGGTAGAAAGGCTCAGCACGGCGCTCCTTTGATGCTTTTGATGCGCCTCATTAACAGTTTAAATTTACACCTGCCTCATGCATTCCTGCGGGAGCCCTCCTCCTCCTCCTCCTCCTCCTCCTCCTCCTCACATGTGAATGGGAATGTTTGTTCTGTGTAACGAGCCTCCAGAACATTTCAGTCTCTGATGTCTTAATGGCTTATTGGTTTTCAGCATATTTTGTGTGTATATATGACTCAGGATGTCCATTTGGAGCACCTTAATAATGCAGATAATCGATAATGATTCCGCAGTGGCTTCTGTTATGATATTTAACATCAGGATTTTGTGTATTTTCTGACCTGCAGCTCCCTCTCATACAGTTATAACAAGAGTTTGTCTTTGTGGAGGTTAATTATTGATCCAGATATAGACTGAGCTTTAACTAAGGGACTGTTCTTTATTTATCAGAGGAAGAGGGTTACTTTGTTTTTCTTTTTATTTAGACTCCTTCAAGCTACAAATATTTGTCCTTGAGTGGGGAAAATGCATGTGGTCTTATATCACTAATGATATGTATCGTTTATACTGCCCAGCCCATCACGATAACGGCACCCTGGAGCATAAACAGCTGACGCAGAAGGATACGTAAAACGTCACAGGTAGAAGAAGAACAGCCCGAAGGTCAATGACAGAGCGGCATCACGTGACGAGCTGGGATGACATTTGTTTATTTTATTTTGAAAGGGAATGTTACGGTTCAGCTATCACACAACTTTAAAGTGAAATTGTGACTTTATGACTCATTTATAGTTTTCTGCACTTTTGTTACAATGCTGCACTGAGTGGATTTGTGCGCAGTTTCTCCAGACACATTTTTTGTGTGTTTATTTTGTTGAAAAACAAATGCTGCACTGAGTGGTATTTTGATAAAAGCCATCTAAAATATTTTAATTAATAAAATAGCTTGGATAAGAATGTGTTTAAAAAATCTGACAAAAAATTCTGTCTTTACAACTGTTAAATGGTGTAATTTTGGCAAATTTTAAAATAAAATAAAGGCAGTAGGTGGTAAATGAAATACTAAATAAAGTTATTTAAAGTTGTATGCATATCCCTTCAGCCAAAAAAAAAAAAATCCTCCCAGTGCCAGAAATATTTGGCATGCCTCTCCACCACCTCCTCCCCTCTAAATAACAAACAGTCCCTTAGCCTGAACTGATTTCCCATCAGCTCACGTTTGAGAATTCACCCCAAAGAGAGAGCCTCTCTGTGGGTTCACTGCTGGGAGCTTCTCTCTTTGGTTAATAAATGCAAACATTTGTTCCTGATGGCTCACTTAACCTCTTAATTTATGTATGACCACCAGAGCCCCATTCAGCCGAGAGCCATCGGTCAAGCAGGCCTTCACAGAGAGGCCCCGCATGGCCCCTCGCCCTCTTTCATCTCGGCTGTAATCACCGCGTGTTTCACGCAGCAACGAGCGCCGCCGCGCAGCCGGAGCTCGCGCTCAAACGCGCCTAATTGTCCTGCGTATTGACAAGCCGGTTCCGGTGTATTACTGATTTTCCAGCTCTTCGTGACGGAGCTGTGCCGTGGTTTTGGGACATCTGTGGGGGGTCAGGGGTGAGGGCAGCCCCGGAGCTGCGTCCATCTGCCCAACAAATACCCACGTCTTCAGACACAAGCCCCGCTAAACACCTCTAATAGCCTGCGCCACATTTGCATTATGAGGCCCTAATGAGCGCGCAGACCACAACACAGAATAAGCCTATTTAGTTATCAATGAAATACCGCCCGTAATAAATGACTGCTGCAGAGTGAGATGAAAATAATGACACAGTGCAAATTTCTGCCCATTATCTGGGCTCAAAGCTCCGCAGCCTGAGTGGCTTTCTTTGTGCAATCAAAGGATATCAAGCTGAATCTGGGACACAGACATGAAACAGCAACTTCGAGATGGTTTCCTAATCCTCTAATCTTTTTTTAGGAGGACAACTCGGAGATGTGTCCTTAGACTCAGGCTGTGGATTTTTTTTTTAAATATTCAGTGCCTCTGCCCTCTGGAATTAGAGCTACTCTTAGAAACATAACTGAATGTGAAAAATAAACACACTGGCCCCACTCTCTATGCATGTATATCTACACATTGTTAAAGCTCTATGAGTGACCTACATTGTTTGAATTTTAAACTGTCAAAAGTTAAGTAATTTGAGCTGTTTTATCTGAAGAGCATGCAAAAGATAGGAGATTTTAACTGCCAGTAATAAAAGTTCACATTTCAATAACACCTGTGGTTAACCCTTTGAAACCTCTGCATCAGTTTTCATGTGCTGTGATGCAACATAGTGTGCAAGCACCAGTGCAGCCTGTTGCCATTGCTCCTGCTCATTTTCTTACTTTTTCTCACTTTTAGCCGTTTTATTTTATGTACACAGTTTCCCTGCGGGGATCAATAAAGTATTTCTGATTCACAAGGTGCTAAATCCTTTGACAATATGGGGTAAAAGGCACTTGGTAAGAAATGTCTCACAAATAGCAAAAAATTATCAAGAAAATGACCTGAAATTAGTTTAGAGAAAAGGTGAACAAAATGCCCAGAAAACTGTTATAATTATTATAATCATGATTTTTTACTTTTTCTTTTTTCAAATTTCAGCACTTTTTTCAGGACATTTTTTTAGCATGCTTTTATTTTTTTCTTTATTATTATTATTTTTGTTATTATTATTATTTGCAGGTAATTTTCTTGTAACTTTTTACTAATATCTTGGTAATTTTTGGACTGTGTCTTGCTAAGTTTTTCATTGCCTTCTCCCAGTGTTTTTGCAAGAAATCAAACCAGCTTGATCAAGTTTCATAAGGTATGGTTATGTTTTGGCACAAAAACAATGTGGTTATTGTTACGTAACCTGTTGTTTTGGCTTAAAATACCTGGTTTTTGGGACACAGTCCTACAGGAAAAGCTGCAATGTTTCTGTGTAAAACAACCACTTTTCATGCAGAACAGCTGCTGGAAACACAGTGACAAGTTGCAACAAAACAGCCAGATTTGGTGGAAGGCAATGAGCAGCTAAAGAAGCAACAACTTAGAAATTTGCATGGAATTTGTAAAAAAAAAAATAAATAAATAAATAAATAAAAATAAAAATAACCACAAGAAAAATTATCTGAAAATAGCTACAAAAACACAAACAAACAAACACAAAGGAAACGATAAAGTGAGAAAATGTAAAAAAAACAAAAACAAAAACAAAAACAAAAACAGAATAAATAAATTTTAAAAAAAACAATTAAATAAAAATTTTTTTAAAAAAAACAGGACATGGCAAGAAAAAACTGTTTAAAAAATATATAATAATTCTGAATTTTAATATATAATTATGATCATTAGTAGTGTGGATCTCTGTATTTTTAAAATAATTTTCTAAATTTCTTCTTACTGTATGGTGCTGCTACACCCCAATTTCTCAGTTTTGAGATCAATAAAGTATATCTATCTATCTATCTATTTATCTAAATTGAGTAATTTCTTGCAAAATTGCTCTTTGCCTTGTTTTCTCATGTTTTAGAAAATCAAAATTTGATCAAAATCAAAACAAATTTATTTGGAATAAATGGATATGAATACAGCACAAGAAAAGTGATGGTGATCCAGGTTTCAAAGAGTTAAAGCCTGTAACAGCTTGTAAAAGGCATCTGAACGCAGCACCAGAAAACTGATGCTGATACAGGTTTCAAAGTGTTGAGAGACTTTGATTTAAATGAAAAATATCGTTATTATATGTATATATTATAGTTCGTTTAAACCTTTTCTCTCCTAGTGGAGCACAAGTACAGCTGGGCGATATGCATGATACACATCGTTGTCACTGTGATGTGAGACCACATACCGTCTGAGATTTTGGATATCGTCACATCATGATGTGAAACAAATGTTGTCTTTTCCTGATTTGAAAGGCTGCAGTAACCTGATGTGATTTTCTAAACTCACCAGACTGTTCTACTCGTTCTGATACTTAAATCCACATTAGTACACAGAAGTACACATAATCATCCCTAAAATACTGTCACAGTATCGATATCTGCACATTTCCTCACATGGTGACATTCGAATTTGTTGCCCAGTCCGGCATTTATGAAGCTTCTGAGGAGATTTAAAATATTGTGATATGGCCCAAAAATACTGTGATATTATTTCAAGGCCATACCACCAGCCCAAAGCACTTCTACTATCCCTCTCCACTGCTCTTGATTTTTTGGCAGCTTTAGTAAAAATATCACCATGAATAAAAATACAAAGCTGGCAGTTAGTTTTAATCTCAGCACCTGACAAAGACGTCACTCAGTCTCTGTTTTTGAAATATTTGGGCTCCTTTGAGCTTCAGTGTGGGAACTAATACACCTGCTGTATATTTCCGCTCCATGCTTAGATATCAATCTGGGTCTCTGCTGTGACGTAACCGACTGGATCGGATCATTTAAGGACGAGTTGTGCAACTTCAAATCCTGCAGGGTTTCCTATGTAGTCCATTACGCTCCCCTCCGAACGGAGCCCGCTCAGCCGTGGCGAGATCCAGGTTTTGAAGGACCCGCCTGGCCCCTGTACCCCATCCAACCCCACCCACCAAACACAAACAAAAGGGCCCTTGCTCTGGCGGAACGAACCGAGTTTGGCCCACTCATTGCGTTTGTTAGCCCCTCAGAGACCCTGAATATAGAACAGCTATTCTATCTAATGAGGCAGAACTTCATGGCTCCCTCTATAAAACTTTGTGAGCCTTCTGTTCTCTGGCAACAAAGCCTGAATTTTTTAAAGTTTCACCCATTTTTTTTTTCCTCCCCCTAGTGACACACAAACTGTTAAGATGAATCGAACGCGGGCTTTTTCCTCTTGGTGACGCGAGACAAGTGCTGCAAACAAAGATGACTATGTGGAGAAATAGGGCGCTTAGACGGGAGGAGCGATCAAGAATAACGCCTCCGCGGGGAGAGCTTTGATGACACGGGGTTGTAGTTTTATGAAATAGCCTACATTTGGCTTTGTGTCGAGGGTCTGTGAGGAATTGTGAGTGAGGATGTTTTCCTCCGCGTTTTATATTCTAATCTATGAAGATGCTTCCCAGGCCCGATACTAATTTGACTATTTCTCATTTATTGTGAGCAAAGATAATTGGGTGTTGCCCGCTGTGTGTGTGAGTGTGCCTGCAAGGATCTCTGTGTTTACATAGCTTGTTTTTTTTTCTCTTTGATGGCAGCGGAGACCCAAAATGTTGCACGCTAACAGCGTTTCATAACGATATCACTTGAATTTATGGTCCTGCACCATAAGCCATTTTATTTCAGCGTTTCATAACAGGAGTTTGGAGTCAGAAGGTTCTTTCTGGATGAAGTGCGGATCAAAGATTTCACATCAGATTTAAGGACTGTGATGTTGGTAGTGAGGTGAGCTGAACCTGTAAAGGCCGCCATAGAGCTGTAGTTTTAGCGAAGCTGTCGTGAGGATATAGATAAATATTTATTTCTCAGCCTCTTTATTGCTTATTGAAACATGAGCAAATTGGCTCGATTCCTTTCAAAAACACGCAGAGCAACTCAACAAGCAATTTACCCAAAGACGAACAAGAAATTAGTATGAAGTTAAGAGAAAATTATCTGTAATTAGCCAAAAAAGAAAAGTGAGAGATCAAAAATATGGAAAAAATCTTTAAAAAAAAAAATACATAAAAATAAAATAATAATAATAATTTTGTGTAACCTAATTTTAAATACATAAGCTAAGCGATGTGCTGCTGTGGACGGGAACACAGAAGAACACGCTTCAGCCACCTAAAAAAGTCATCATCATCTTAAGCGTACACTATATTTGAATACCTGCTCTTTACCTTCCACAACAGCTGATGGAGGCAGCGGAAGAGCAGCAGCTCCGCAGTTCAGTGGAGCAACAGCATTACAGCGCCGCCTTACAGCGCCGCCTTACAGCGCCGTCTTACAGCGCCGCCTTACAGCGCCGCCTTACAGCGCCGCCTTACAGCGCGGTAAAGCAGTGAAAATATTCTAAACAAAGCACAGGTTAAACTTACACTGATATTTATATTTTGAGGTGGCTTAAAACTAATCCATAAAGGTGGAGTTTGCTCAGCGCCGTTTGAATATATATACGTGAGGCAGCGGTTTTCTACCCTGAAGTTACTGTAAATAAACAGCTGTGATTGTTATTCCCTCTTATAGACTCGGACCTACAGGGACCTTTATGCTCTTAAGTCGTGACCGGCAGCGTTTCAACCCGACGCCGTTTAGCGATGCATCATGTGGATGCAACAGGTTCTCAAACAATGACGACTGTCAGCGTATCGAGCGGACACAAGAGGTGGTTTTTATTGTCTGGATCTCACGCCAAAAAGCACCGGTGCAGTGGCAGTATTTGACGACTTCAGAATGAGAAAGCTGAATGAAGCCAGAACAGATGCTGTAACTGAATCTTGGTTTATATTTAATCAGCGCTGCTTGGTTTTACCGTTTGATCTCAGTTTGGTCTGAGTTTGACAGAGAGAGACAGAAAGAGACGGGCGGCTTGTGTCGTCTGCACAAATGAAACTCGTCCTTTTGAAGTCAATATTTATGCGATTATTAAGTATATAACAAAAGGAAGGCTGAAATAAAATATAGATGCAGAACTAGAAAAAAAGACCACATTGCAGTCATTTATGTACAGTCTCTTTGTCAAACTGGTATGAACGTTTTGCTTTTGTAAATATTCGAAGACTCAAATGACACAACTCAGGAGCGACATTTAAAGCTCCATTTGCGGCTGACTAAACTTTGATTAAAACCTCACAACTCCACGCTCTAAAATTTGGTGTCAATCCATCAAGTGTCTCTTGTTTGCACGTTTCCCCACATAAAGTGCAAATTCAAAGTGCGCTGGCAACAAACAGCGTGCGAGGACTTTGACACACCAGATCAGAGGAAACCACAGCTGCGCTCCCTCACACGGATGTGCCTACTCATGAGCTGTCACGCTGCGGGAAGGTCTCGGGTGGTTCACTTCTGTGGCGTCTCATCCGGGGCAGAGCGCGACTCATCGAGGAGATCTGAGGGATGATTTCGTCCTTTAGTAGATAGCCTACTTTGGTGCGCGGATTGTCTTTGCAGCTTCGCCTCATTAGCCCTCTCACGGCCTGCACGAACAATCGAGGCTGCTGAAATATTGATTAGCTCCATAGTGGGCAGAGTGTTTTTGGTGTGCGGCGTTTTGGATGCATATAGACTGTTTGTCGAGTATTTGTCTTCGGTGGTTGTTTACTCCTGAGGGAAAACAATGCCTTCCCTTCAAAGGGGGGCCTTTCTAGGGTTTTAGGGGGGGGGTTTATCCCGGACCACTGTAGTACAACTGCTATCATTAAAAATGTATCGACTAGAGTTGTAAAAATAGTCTGTTTTTTTGTTAAAAGTAGCAGAATCTAACTAATTACATCTAGTCAAGTGTGCACATGGACAAATTATCAGATCCAGAGCTTTTGAATCGTTATTAGGGACTGTTTGTTATTTATGAGAGGGAAGTGGCGTGGTGCAAAAAGGGAAAGGCAAGTCAAATAACTATAAAAGCACTGAGGAGGGACTTCTGTTTTATATTTTGGCTTAGGGGACAGGTACACCACTTTAAATGGCTGCATTTTGCATTTATTTTACCATCTAGTTTTACAGAAATATTATAGTAATGGGTTTTTATTGGAAAAATTATTGGCTTTTTATTTCTCATTGGAACTTAGTGGCATGTTTTGTGTTATTTTATAACTTTTGGTGATTTATTATTTTTAAAAAATTTGTGGAAATTTTAAAAACATGTTTGCTTTTTTTTATTTATTTATATACTATTTTGGGCCTTTTTTCATCTTTTAAAACAGTGATTTTTTTTCCCCTTTAAACTTTTGGTTAATTCTAAGGATGTGATTTTTTCAACTTTTTATATAAAAAAAATTTTGGTGAATTTTTTTGTCTATGAAAACTTTTGGTATTTTTGTTTTCTTACAAAATTGTGGTGTTTTTTTGTTTTAAATCTTAAATTTCTCAACTTTTTTTTTTTTTTGCAATTTTGTTCCGCCAAAAATTTTTGGTGAAAGTTTTTTGAAAGACAAAAAAATCTCTGTCCGTCTCTCTTTCTCTCTATATATATGTGTGTGTGTGTGTGTGTGTGTGTGTGTGTGTGTGTGTGTGTATTTGCATATATTGCAGAGATGACACACTGGTTGTGTGCATGCATGCAGCCTGCCTCCTGTTTGTGTGTGTGTGTGTGTGTGTGTGTGTGTGTGTGTGTGTGTGTGTGTGTGTGTGTGTGTGTGTGGTGTCCCCTCGTATTTTGTGTTGCTTTATTTGAGGATGTGCTATAACGTTCAAAGAGAATTATATAGTATTGTTTATTGGGGGTGACTCCATAAACAGGGGAGCTTTAATGCTCTGTGAGAGAGGAACCGCACCGCCGAGTTTACTGCCAGCTGGACTTGTGTTACCTGTACAATCCTCTTTAGTCACATTAATATAGCCCCGCGCCATGCTCTAAATAGCACTGCGGGGACTTGAAACAGCACAAAAAAATAGAGAAATGGAGAGAGAAATGGGAAAAGGTAAGATGGAAGAGGAGTGGGAGAGGAGATAAGAGAGAGGAATTACAAAGTAAGTGAGAGTGGGAGTTCTGTTGCCTATCAAGTTTAAGAAGCGTTTCCACCTTGGCTGCTAATGCACTCGGTGATTGTCTTGTGTGACTCATAGAGTCTATAAAGTAGGTTAGTGGGTTATTGCTTAAAGTTAAAGAGCTAATAAGCCTTAAAATGTTTTTTCTATGTGAAGAAGTCTGTCGCAAAGTTTGTCTGTGATGATGAAATGTGTCATTAAAAATAAAAAACGCTATAAGCCCACACAGCACAAACATAACTTATTTGTTTGTTTGACTGCAGATGGAAATCTTTGATCTCATCGGGAGCATTTTATGTGTCTGATCAGAATAAAGAAGGCGTTTGAGCAGAGTGCTGCCTCGTGTTTTGACAAATGTAGCAGGTCGCAGCCTTTTCAAACGCAGGATCTGACACCAGAGCAGTGATTCAGTAAAAAGTGAAAGACGGCAGAAGAAAATATTGGAACCGTATGTTTCTGCAAATAACTGTTACATTTGTACATTTCATAGGTATCATGTCAATGTTTCAAAAGTGACGTGGCGTATGACCCGACTTTGTCACAGGAGAACAAGGGGATGACGTGTCTTCTGGCAAAAGCATACCAACAAACCGCAAAATTGGTTGTTTTTTTGTGAGTTATTGCTTTGTTTCCAGCAACATTCAGACCCCAAATGTGGGTGTTTTTAGGGACTCATGGCTGCTTTTCGTGCAGCTTTTTAGCGTTTTTGTTTCTGTTAAGTATTTGGCCTTCCTGCATACAGCACTATCACATACATTGCTGAGTTGTTTCTGTGATTTATCAACAACATTTAGGTAAGAATAGCAGTTACTTTTCACTAAGACGTCGCTGCCCCCCCCCCGATTGTCCACCTTAAACTGGATACTTTAAATCCAAATGTGATCTTTTCCCTCCCATAACCAGGTGGTTTTGTTCCTAAACCTAACCACCTTTTAACCACAGCTTTGTCAAAATGCAGAGTCGCAACATATTTGCTACAAAATAACTGCAAAAGTAACATATTCATGGTTTGCAGAAATGTACAATACTTTTTCTGGTGATTGTGTTTGGATACAACATGAAACACGTATACTGGTATCATGTATCCAAAGTTAAAGCACACGTGTTTACAGATGGTATTAGCATGTGTGATCTGATCACAAGTAGACGCTGCTAAATACAAAAAACGACCACAAGGACGTGCTTTGATGAGATCACTCAAACCACTTGCTGAGGTGGTCTAAAATGCATTTGATGACATATTTCCTGTGGTGTAAAAACTACTGAGTCCTGATGCGTCCCCATTAAAGCATACGCCTTTAAAACGTTCTCATCTTAACTTGTCAAGTATCGCTGCTTCGTCAGTGGACTTAAATGTCTACATATGACGTGCGAGGTCTCGGCCTCTTGTTGATGTTCTGGGATGCTTCGTCACCTTTTAGATGCAATATCTCTCTTTAGATGCATACAATCTTTTTCAAAATAAACTTACAACATCGTTAAAACACCTTGTATTTACATGTATTTCCTCGTGCAATAAAAAATAAGTAGTAGGTTTTAGAAAAAAACATCATGTTTTAGCTCAAAATTTACACGGGAAGCAAACAGCGGGCTGCTGGGTGAACGTCCAGGGTTTGTTGGACCCATCCGTTGCATTAATATTATTGTTATTATATTATTGTTTTCAAGCTCTCAATGTTACACCGTTACTGCAGTATTTCTAGCTGATGTCATCCTCTTTGTGTTATTGTCAGATGCCAAAATCACTGATAAGACGACGGTTCTGACAATTTGGTAATGTGAACGGACTGAGGTCATCAGTGCAGGCAACGTATCCTCAAACAACAGTTTGTATATGCATGAACACCCAACGAATGACGTAACATCCTGCGTGTAAAGTTACATCATCAATGTAAAGCTATGGAGGTTCGGTTTAGGAAACGAAACACGGTGAAGACGTACCTTAAAATGCAGTTCTGAACACCGATCTCCGAAGTCCTGTGTTTTGTGACCATCCAGCGCCCCAAACTGGCTCCTAACTGGACTGCTTGGCACCACTTTTTTCTATGGCTGCAGGAAAACATGCGATAACATTGTTGAATATTGCGATAGGATATGACTCATGATAAATATACAAATATTGAACTATACGGTTTTATCGTCTTTCTGCTTTAGCTTTGCATTGCTCACATAAACCTCAGACAATGAAAAGCCTAAACACACAAAATAAAAAACCTAATATTATACAGTTTTTGGCTTTCGCTTGATGACTATAGTCGTCAAAAAATTGTTAATTGTTTCCAAGTCGCCGTGTTAGCTTTTTTTTAAATGAAAGGAAAAAGACAGAACACTGACATTAATAAACACCAACATGACATAAGAACAATGAAAACAGGTTGGTTCACGAAAGTGTTGAGGATGATTTGATGTTGGCAGGGTGAGTGTGTGTGTTGTGTGTGCATGTGCATGTGTGAAATGCAAAGAGAGGAATGTGTAAGAACATCAATAAAAGGTGAAATTAATAAAATAACACTCCCCCTGTGCAGTAAACTCAACATAACCCTGTGAAAAATGTTCAGGTCAAAAGGTTAGACACATGTTGCGAGGCTGTTTTTTTTTTGGGTTTTTTTTTTCATTTAAAAATTCTTGGCTTTTTTTGTAATTGACATTTTTTGGCATATTTTTTTCTTTGAATTTTTTGGGTGATTTTTAAAATATTTTTTTGTTTGTTTTAGGGTTTTTTGGACCAGAACATGTTTGAATGTCTGTCTCAAATGTGAGGAAAAATAAATTTAATGTAAGATGCCAAGATTTCAAATGTAACAGCTGGAGAACTTTAACCACATTTTTACACTTGGTTTCCCAAATATCCGGGAACCATGAATGTCTGTACAAAATGCGATGGCAGATCCTCCACCAGTTTTTGAGATGCGTGACTAAAAGAAACAGTCTAAACACAACTTGTCAGTGACGGCCTCTCACTCGTCAGCTCTAAATAACTGCGTGTGATGGATCTGATCTGTCTGTGGAGCAGCTGTTAGGACGTGTTACTTTAATACTCTTACATAAACACTGATCTGATGCTCACATCTCTGCTGAATATTCAGTTTTCATGCAGCGATGCAGCGTGTTACGCCTGTGTCTACAAGATTACTAATTTCTCATCACTGGGCTGTTAAGTGAGCCATTTGGTCGGGACAAGTCCTCCCTATAGATCCCTGTGAGCCTCAGACAATGTCCCATTGATTGATGAATGATCACAGGCTCTTGCGGCCACCAGCCCGCTCTCGGCTGCGTCAGCTTCACAGCTCATCTGCATGCCGGAGCCTGTTTTTTTTTTAACACATGCGAGTGGAGAGAAGAAGGGGAGACATAACTTCACATGAGTGATATGCACACGCCTGCCATCCCCTCCCTCCATGCTTCTCTTAACTCATCCACCCCCATCTGTTCATCCAAAGCACGGCACAATCTGGCGCAACCATCAGGTGCGCACACAGCCCCCCTCGACCGCTCACGCACTAACTTTTAGATTCAAAATAAGAAATTAGAGTCAGGGATGTTTCTAGGATTTGAGGACATTGAGGGCTTAGCCTGGACCTCTGAAGGAGGATTCCTCCATTCTGATGAACAAACTCTGTTTTATGCTTTTCATGCATATTTATATCTGAAAACACTTTTTAAAAAAGACAACAAAAAAAAAAACCCAACATATGTTCTTAAAAAATTACTGGTGAGTTTTTTTTGTTTGTTAAAAACATTTGTTATATTTGTTTTCCTGCAAAAATGTAAATGTAGGTGATTTTTAAAGACTTTTGGCTTTATTTTTTTGGTGATTTTTTTTTCTTTAAAAATTTTTCTCATTAAAACTTTTTGAGGGATTTTTTTTTTCTTTGAAAACGTTTTGGTTTTTTTTCTTCTTTAAAAAATTTTTTTCTTTATTTTTTTCTGGATGATTTTTTTTTTTTGGGGGGTGTCTTTTGGTTACTTATGGTATTTTCTTTTTTCTTTCTTTCAAAGTTTTAGGTGCATGTCTTCCAAACCTGCTGGGCTGTCAAAAATAAAAATTGCCAAAACTACTAAAACTACACCATTAATGTAGCCAGAAACTGTAAAAAAGTTTTGTGATGGTATAGATACACTCATGTTTAGATTCGGGGCTTTTGTGACTCCTCTTTGGCGCTAATAACACCACAGAGCAGACACAAGCCTCTCATTCTTCCACTGAGGCCGGGGCCAAACTTGGTAACGTGTAACTCCTCCATATATCGTCCCTTTATTGAGGCCCGATGTGTGAATCTTTGTGTGCGCTCCTCCTGACCTCCCTGACTCGCGCTCCGGTGATGGAAACAGCTCCGGACAAAAGCGGATGAGACTGAAAAGCGGTGAAAGGAAGAATGAGAGGGGAGGTGGGAGGAGATCGGAGAGAAAACGATCCTGCGAGCTTTTAAATCATCATTGGAAACTCATTAGAAAGCTGGCGGGGCCGGGCGGAGCCGGCCGCACAGATTGCGCGCTCCCGACCACAATGCCGGTAATGAAGTGGAAGCTCGGAGGGAGTGTCCCAGCACAGATTTCTTTACACTGGTTACTTCAGCGGCCCTAAAGTTTCCCCACAATCTGTGTGAGGGGTGTAAAAAAGGTGCATTCATGAGATGTTAACCGCTTTGTTTATCGCGAGGAATTTATTCAAAGTGTTGCAGCTATCAGCGACAGATGGGCTGGAGGGTGATGGATCGGAGCACAAGTTAACTAAAGGGAAAAGAGATGGAGAAAAGAGGATAAATGTTTAATGTAACTGGACGTTATCAATCTGGTGGCGTCATGGTGCCAGTCTGCGCCTGCTGCCCCGTGCACATCTCTCTGCCTGTTGCGCCAAAACATGCGCACTATGGTCCCCTGCTGCGCAATCAAAATGCAAAGTACCGCATGTCTATTTATCCAGGCATTACGTCGTTTTACTTAAAGCAAGCATTTTTACACTGCAGTTTGGTGCATTATGTATTTTTGTCTTCTCCATTTCTTTATTGTGCAAAATTTCATGCACCTTTCAGGCACTTTATTCACCCCGAAAACCCTTTTATATTTTTTGAAAAAAATATGAAATTATGAAAAATGTGAGACAGGGTGGGACATACAACTTTAAATGGCTGTGTTATGTATTTATTGTTACCACCAAACACATTTTGGATGATTTTTAAAGACTGATGGCATTTTTTGTCTTTTTGGCGCTTCTGTTTTCTTCCTGATTCCTGATGATTTTTAAAAAAATTTCTTTTTGGCAATTTTTTTCCTTTAAGATTTGTTGACTGGCAGATGCTGTTATGTCAACTGTCACGCCTCTTTTGCTTATGTGATGCCTGCATGCTGTCTAAAATCCAAAAATGGAGCTGCGTGATGCTGCCATTGTTTGGTTCTTGGAAAAGTGATACAAATAAAGGACATCGGCAGCTTAATAGTGTGGTCTCTGTGTAAAATGACTTTCTGCTTCAAAGAAAAAACATTTTCTGCACAGTTCATGTAGACATTGGCGGAGACACCAGCGGAGAATGATAGCGAAATGGACATTCGGAGATACCGGCGGAGACCGGCATAGCGGACATTTGAAGACACTGGCGGAGCAGACATTCAGAGACACTGGCAGAGAATGAGAGCAGACATCGACGGAGACACCACGGAGAATGAGAGCACACATTTCTGGGAGTTTAGGATTTAAGGACATTTCTTGAATTTTAGGACATTTCTTGGATTTAAAGGGCATTTCTACGATTTTAGGACATGTCGAGGAATTTGGGACGTTTCTCTGACTTTAGGAAGTCTCCAGGATTTTAGGACATCTCTCAGGGTTTAGGACATTTTGCGGGTTTTAGGAAGTTTCTATGATTTTAGGACATTTCTAGGACGTTTCTGGGATTTCAGGATATTAGGGACTTGGTACCTCTGTTGGGAGGGGGGTCCTCCTCTTTTCTTTTGATAAACAAGCTTTATTTTGATGTTGTTTTATCCACTCTGGCACCTTGTGCATACTAAAAATACAAAATCACCTTTTGGGGATGTAGAATATTGTTGGGGGGCCACACTGCACCCCATCAGGGGCCAGATTTGGCCCACCGGCTATAAACTGAGTATCACTGATATTGAGAATCTTATGGAATAATTTATAAGAAATAACATTTTCTGCACAGCTCAAGCGGACATTTCACTGAAATGACCTTAAAATGAGTGCCAGCCTCAGGGTCTCAGCTAACAGCCTTTATTATTTTCTAAAGGCTGCACAAAGGAGACTAATTAACCTGCACACCACTTTATCATGCGTTCAATTTTTGACGAGAGTTGCAGAAAAATGCAGGTTGAATGGGCAGCTGATTCAGGGACATTTCATCCATTTTAGAACATCTCCAAGATTTTAGGACATTTCTGAAATTTCAGAATGTTTCTTGGATTTTCTGACATTTCTGGGATTTTAGGAGATTTCTTGGATTTGAGGGCTTTTCTATGATTTTAGGGCAATGGGACATCTCCAGGATTTAAGGACATTTCTCAGATTTTAGGACATTTTTAGGATTTCAGGATGTTAGGGGCTTAGGATCTCTGTGGGGGGGTGGGGGTCCTCCTCTTTTCTTTTGATAAACAAGCTCTATTTCGATGCTGTTTTATACACTCTGGCACATTATTCATACTAAAAATACAAAGACGATTCCCAGAATTAGTGACTTTATTCTTTTTTAGGAATTAGAAAATGGTTGGGGGGGCACCTGGTATACTATTAAGTTTATTATCAGTGATAGAGACACTTCTAGCGAAGAAATAGGGTATTTTTTATATAACTTTCAACTCATAAGAAATAACATTTTCTGCACAGCTCAAGTGGACATTTCACTGAAATGACCTTAAAATGAGTGCCAGCCTCAGGGTCTCAGCTAACAGCCTTTATTATTTTCTAAAGGCTGCACAAAGGAGACTAATTAACCTGCACACCACTTTATCATGCGTTCAATTTTCGACGAGAGTTGCGGAATAATACAGGTTGAATGGTCGCATCAGCCCTGCCAATGAAGTGTGATCCTCACTTAAAGACCTCCATCCAGGGGCCGTCACACGAGTTCCTCAAGTGTTGCTCTCTGCAGCTGAGGGCCGCATTCACTCCTAATCATTTCCATCAACAGTGTGGAGGATGAGGCCATTAGGGGGACAGGCCCCGGAGTGCTGTGCTCCGGTGGAGAGGCGATAATTGGATAATTAGTGCGGGGAACCAATTAGGACTCCGTGCTTGTGATGGCACGCGAGTTAAGCAAAGGTTGGCTGAGAGGGGGGAGGGGGGGTCCTGATCGATTATCTTAGACACCCCCCTCTCCTCCTCACCCTCCTTTTCTCACCCTCCTGCTCTCCCTCTCCCTCCACCGCTTATCTGCTGGACAAAAGACACCAAATCGCCTATTTCCATCTCAATGAGTTAAGCCCCAACGAGAGGCAGACCAGCCTCAGACCCCAAAATACCCGGCGATCACTAGAGCAAATGGGAGCACAATGCGGGAGAAAAGAAAGAAAAGGAGGAGAGGGAGGGGGAGGAGGGGGGATCCTCTAAAGATATATTTATATACCTTAAAGAAAATGCTAATATGTTCTGTGAAGAATAGAGGGGATTTTGGAGACTCTCTCTAATTCTGCTATTGTTGAACTCGCGTGCAGACGGGCGAGATCGACACGGTGGTCACGTGAGAGAATTATTTTTTTTAGGTGTGTGTGTCCTTCAAATGACAGCTTTGCTTTAAGGGGGGGTGCAAAAGCCCGTCAAACATCGCAAGGGAAGGAAAAAGTCTGTCTAGTGCACGCGCACACGCACGTGCAAGGGAGTTTAATCCGCGAGGCGAGACTCAACATATAGTGTAATTCGCTTTTGATTGCTGTGTCTCTGAGTGTGTGTGAGAGAATGCAGAGTCCTGTGTGCTCTAAACATAAAGAAAACAGAATAAACAGGACGGTTCTCACAGAGAGCTCTGTGTCTGCAGCTGCCACACAAAGAGCTGACAGAGACATCCTCTGGATCAGCTGACACAAATTCATCACCATCTTTAGATTATCGCTGATACTATTGCTGCTGCTTTGTAACTTAAATAATTTACTAATGCTTTATAACAGACATACTCAACTTTTGGAAAAATCTGGTCCAGAATTAGGGTGCTGGGTGGCCGCCTAACCATTTTCTTAAATTCTTTTTGTACTTTTAGTATACATAAAGTGCCAGATTGCATAAAACAGCATCAAAATAGAGCGTTAATTTAAAGAAAAAAATGGAGGATCCCCCACACCCCCCGACAGAGGAAGCCCCTAATGTCCTAAAATCCTAGAAATGTCCAAAAGTCTTAGAAATATTCTAATTTTTCTAAAAATGTCCTGAAATGCCTGAAAATGTGCAAAAATCCCAAATAAAAATTCCCCGTAATCTTAGAAAAGCCCTAAAATCCTAGAACTGTCCAAAAATCCTAGAAATATCCTAAAATCATTGAAACATGCTACAATCATAGAAATGTCCTGAAACCCTAAAAATGCCAGACACGCCCTAAAACCCTAGAAACATCTTAAAATCTGAAAAATGTCATGTAATCTCAGAAACATTCAAAAACCTTTGAAAAGCTCTAAAATCCTAAAAATGTCCTGAAATCCTGTAGAGCCGTCTCACCACACTGAAGTTAGTTTTATGTTGGATATTCGACAGACATTCAGTCCAGACACATCAATATAATTTCACCTGATGTCAAAAGCAGGAGGACAGTAAACTCGTCTCCCAGCTCTTACATTTGGAAGTACGAGGTACAAAGAATAGACCCACATGTGCGTCTGCATGACCAGAGCGGTCTGCGGCGGTTCAATGCAGAACGTATGTCTGATGGAGACAGTGATAAACCAGCAGCTCCTGTTCTGTGAGTTAAAATGACCGTTTTGTCAGTGGAGTCTGGTGACTTTGAAGAGAGCAAAGATGGGGAACTGCAACATGTTTTCATCCCAAGTCGTCAAATGTTGCTGCTTTGCTGCTTATTATCCTTCTGCATCTGCTGTTTACATGCTGAGATGCCGCTACAGTGATGTCAACAAATGCACATGGTGGTATGACGCTGCACGCGGTTGTGTTTAGGCAACAAAGGCAGATGGCAACCAACACCGGGGCGTCAACAAACGCACACGCTAGCACGGATTAGGCAAAAGAGGCACATGATGCCGTGCAGGAGAATATCATGCAGATGCATCAGGCTCCATCCGTCTGCGTTCTCATCTGATGCCACCTGTGCGTTCGTCACGCTGCCGCGGCAGGTCCGGCCCTCCGCCAACGTATATAATAACACCACAGATGGTTCTGTCCGGCTGCATTCTCAGAGACGACATCTAGCGGTGGACGTGAAAGATGGCCTTTGGCTTCAGATCTCACTCCAAAAGCACATTTAGGTAAAGCGTTGAAAATACTCCCAATATAGAACACACTTAAACTATTACAGTTTTGTTTGGTTTTTTTTGATTGGGACTTTTTTAGGTGGCTAAAATTTGTTTTAGTACTGCCCCCATCCACAGTAGCACGTTGCTTAGCTTCTGCTGCTTCTCCAAACAGGAGGCTCGCAGACTGACATTTGCTTAAGATTGACTATAGATAAATATCTCATACAACGCTTATGTCACTGTTACTGCAAAGAAGCGCTGAATGTAAATGTAGGAGAAAAAATGACCCTCCCTGCCTCTAATGGGTCACAATAACAGATCTATAACTATATCAATAACTACATCCATGTGTAATTTTGTATGTATGCTTTTTTTGGGGGGGGGGGTCTTATTTTTTAATATTTTCTGTTTTATTTTTATTTTCTTCCCCTTTTTTTTTTTTTTTTTACAATTTTGAGTTTTGGGTGGTGTTTTTTTAATAATAATAGTCCTGACATTTTTAAAAGTTTTTTAAAAATATTATTTTTTAAATTTGTTTCATGCCTTTACCGTTTTTTTTTTCCTTTTTTTTCTTTTCTTTTTTTTTTTTTTTTTTTACAATTTTGACTTTTGGGGTTGTTTAGTTTTAGTTTTTTGTTGGTTTGTTTTTTCCTGCATTTTGCACCTTTAATACTGTAAGTGCTTTTTCCCCCTGAATATCCCATTAATTAATCACAGACTGATGTCTCCTTATCTTCAAGGACAGCCCTGACTGTGTCTAACTATGCAAGCTGCCTGACGAGATGTTGTCCATTCAGGTGTCTCCCGTTTGACTTTCTGTGGCAGATGGGTTCTTTATAGAACATGCCAACTGATATTAGCTTCCACTGCAAGTCAAGTGTTGCCCCTGAAAAGCTGTGTGTGTGTGTGTGTGTGTGTGTGTGTGTGTGTGTGTGTGTGTGTGTGTGTGTGTGTGTGTGTGTGTGTGTGTGTGTGTGTGTGTGTGTGTGTGTGGGGGTGAGTAAGGAAGAGAGGGAAAGACAGTCCAATGGGAAGAAAGAGAAATCTCTTTAAGAGCCGTGACGGGGCCCCGGCCGCTCCCTAAATGTATTTTAATAGGAGGGACCCCGATGTCCAGGGCAATTCTTCTCCCATCTCTCTGTAATGAAAGGTGGCCGGGGCCCGGGGCAGGTCTGGGGGAGGAAGGGGGGACGCGGTACAAAGGCTGCATGTGGCTTTGCCTCATTATGCTGCAGTTAGACGGAGGGCTGCGGGGGTTAGGGTCCCCACAGACCGGCTCAGGGGCCACAATACCGGCGTGGACGGCTGCAAAGGGAGACCCTGCCATGCCATTATCCCGCCGCTACTAACGAGGGCTTCATACGCCTTTGATCTAATCTCACTATTGAAATCCTGATAAATCCCCCCTGCGTTTACAGCCAAATCCCATTTGTAACGGGTTCGTAGAAGAGTGCGTGCGTGCGTGACCGCCTATGTGTGTGTGTGTGTGTGTGTGTGTGTGTGTGTGTGTGTGTGTGTGTGTGTGTGTGTGTGTGTGTGTGTAAGTGTGTGTCGACTTCACCTGCGCCTCTCTGTTCAGGCAGGCGAGGCCAAGGAGAGTCGCATGTTAAACCGGGGCCGTTACACCGGCTTTAATTAAAAAATCCCCCCCTCGCTCTCTCGCGCGCGCTCTCTCTCGTGCGCACACAAGACATCGCGTGAGCCAATCTGAGCTGAATTAGAATAAAAATCAATGTTTAAGTGGATATAGTCCTCCTCGAGCCTCAGATATGATCTGATAGGCAAACAATTACTGGATTACAACACACTGGGGGGATGAATAATAGAAGACAGAGCAAATTTATGGAATTTATTAATGAGAATAAAATGAGCAATAAAACGATGCTATTACCACCAGTTACACCACATTCGTTGAATCCCCGGCACAGCTATTATTCGGGATGTTAAGCTGTCTCAGCATTATGGACAGTGGTGGAATAAATGTGCATTTACTCAAGTACACATTCGAGGTACTTGTACTTTACTTGAGTATTTTCTTTTTATGTCACTTTATACTTTTACTACAATACATTCCAGAGGGAAATATTGTACTCTTTACTTCACTACATTTATCTGAACGCTGTAGTTACTTTACAGATCAGGATTTTTGCATTCAGAGCTTATAAATTTGATGTTTTGTTATAACTTACATTACCCGTTTTCAGTACAGCTGTAATGACGAGCTAATGAATTAATCAGTAAATTCACAGAAAATTGCCAAGTATTTTGATACTTTTTTTTGGGGGGGGGTACTTTTTTAAAAAAATAGTTGGGGTGCTTTTTATATAATTTTCTAATGTATTTATTTACTTTTTAATACGTAGAATTTTTTGAAAGTATTTTTAATATTTTTGAGGTTTTATTTTCTTTTTAAAAAAATTTCATTTTCTTATTTTTACATTTCTATTTTTTTTTGTTTGTTTTTTTTATATTATATTTTATTTTGTAGGGTGTTTATTTTTCCTGAATTTGGTACTTTTACTTTTAATACTTAAAGCACTTTTTCCTGAATATACTTACTTACATTTTCTTAAGTAGGCTTAAATATTAAATGCAGGACTTTAACTTGTAAAAGAGTACTTTTATAATGTGATAGTACTACTTTTACTTAAATAAAGGATCTAAAGACTTCTTTCACCACTGATCCTTGGTCCATCACAGGTGCATTACATTAAATCTTAACTGTCTGGGTGAGTGTATCGGGGCGCGCAGAGGTTACGCAGAAGGACAAATCATGTTCCTGCATGCGTAAAGTTATCCTCCTATCAGAGGTGGAGAGGTCACTGGGACACCTCCGCCTATTCCTCCACAGGACACGCGCGTTTTAGAGTAAATCTCTTCACACTGAACCCATATGTGGCATCCTGAGCAGACACTCCTATTCAAACGCTTTGTCCTCTAGCTCAGGGACACTGCGCATCTCTCCCGGTGCGCAGACTCATTTAACAGCCCGAGGAACATAAACAAGCATCGGAAACTATAGCTGTATTAAATCAAGCCGCGCGTTTAGCCCACATATTGGGTGCCAAGTTTCTCTGCACAGTCCAGGAATCTCTAAGCAGGGTTTAGAGGTCTTTCAGAAGTCCCCCTTTTTTTCCCCCTCTCAAAGCCCGGATTGGTCACAGTGCGGCTCATTTGCATGCCTCGCCGTATAAACCCTCCTGCAGACACTGCAGCCCTCTTGCGCTGAGAGAGCAGCACACCTCCAATAGAGAGAGAGGGAGAGTGAGAAAGAGAGGAGCGCATCCAGAGTGCGCATTGAAAGACATATGGAATATTTATTTCTGGCTTTTTTATGAGAAATAAACAACCAAGGAGAGTCGTGGGGAGCTCAAAGGAGTTTTGTTTTAACTTTAAATCGGACTCAGAGCGGACAGATTGAATTTCAGATTATTTTTGGAGTGAAGGTGTCAAGATGGGAGAAGCAGGGTGGAACGGGCTGATGGTGCTGCTGTGCGTCTCCCTGGCTGCTGTCACACACGGAAAGACGGTGAAATATCAGACATTTGAGGAGGACGCGCCGGGGACAGTGATTGGAAACTTGGCCAAGGACATCTCCTCCTCCGCCTCTGCTTCCTCGGGCGGCTCCAGGACCAATTTCAGGATGATGAAACAGTTCAACTCCTCTTTCATCCGTCTGAGGGAGAGCGACGGGCAGCTGAGCATCGGGGAGCGGATCGACAGGGAGCGCATCTGCAAACACACCCTGCACTGCCTCATCGCTTTCGACGTGGTCAGCTTCTCCAAAGAGCAGTTCAAACTCATCCATGTCGAGGTGGAGGTCAAGGACATCAACGACAACTCCCCCGAGTTCCCCCGGAAAGAGTCGAGTCTGGAGATCTCCGAGAACACAGCGGTGGGCACGCGGATCCCGCTGGACTTCGCCGTGGATGAGGATGTTGGGGTGAACTACATCCAGAGCTACCAGATCTCCGTCAACAGCCACTTTTCCATTGACGTGCTCAGCAGGGCCGACGGGGTTAAATATGCGGAGCTGGTGCTCATGAAGGAGCTGGACCGGGAGACGCAGGCGTCTTACGCGCTCGAGCTGGTCGCCATGGACGGCGGCAACCCGTCCCGCACCGGAACGACGCGCATCAACGTCAAGGTGAAAGACTACAACGACAACAGTCCGGTGTTTGACAGGAACAGCTTCTCCGTGGACCTGCCCGAGGACGCACCGGTGGGGTTTCTCCTGCTGGACCTGAACGCGGAGGACCCGGACGAGGGGCTGAACGGTGAGGTGGTGTACGGATTCGGTAACCAGGTGCCCTCGGAGATACGGCAACTCTTCAGAGTGGACAGAAAAACCGGGCGCCTCACCTTGGAGAGCCCAATCGACTTTGAAAGTAAGAACACGTACGAGTTTGACGTCCAGGCCACCGATCTGGGTCCGAACCCGAGCCCGGCAATCTGCAAGATCGTGGTGCAGGTGCAGGACGTTAACGACAACGCACCGGAGATCTCCATCACACCTATGACGTCCATAACGGCGGGGATCGCGTACATCACGGAGGCGGCGGCCAGAGAGAGTTTCGTGGCTCTGGTCAGCACCTCGGACCGGGACTCTGGCGCCAACGGGCAGGTGCACTGCACGCTCTACGGACACGACCACTTCAGACTGCAGCAGGCGTACGAGGACAGCTTCATGATTGTGAGCACGAGCCCGTTAGACCGGGAGAAAATCCCTGAGTATAACCTGACAGTGGTGGCGGAGGATCTGGGCTCCCCTCCCTTCAGGACCATCACTCAGTACACGATCAGACTCACGGATGAGAACGACAACGCTCCTGTGTTCAGCAAACCGGTGTACGAGGTGTCCGTGGTGGAGAACAACGCACCTGGCGCGTACATCACCACTGTGGTGGCGCGCGACATGGACATGGGGTCAAACGGGAAGGTCAGCTACAAACTGGCGGACACGTACTTCATGGGGTCCCCGATCTCCACCTTCGTGTCTCTGGACCCCGCCAGCGGCTCGCTTTACGCGCTCCGGAGCTTCAACTACGAAGTGGTGAAACAGCTGGAGCTGCGCATCACGGCCAGCGACGGCGGCTCCCCGCCTCTGTCCGGCAGCACCAACGTGTACGTGCGGATCGTGGACCAGAATGATAACGCGCCGGTGATCATTCAGCCGCCGCTCAATAACGGCTCCGCTGAAGTCCTGCTGCCCCGGGACTCACCGAGCGGCTACGTCATCACCCGGGTGGAGGCGCGGGATGCGGATGAAGGCGTGAACGCGGAGCTGTCCTACGGGCTGGCCACCGGGGAGCCCTCCGTGTTCTCCGTTAACAAAGCCACCGGGGAGATCTACCTGAACCAGGTGCTCAGCCACGACGTGGACGAGACTCTGAGCGTCACCGTGACGGTGAGTGACAACGGGAGGCCCGCGCTCACCTCCACCGCCACGCTCCACTTCCTGATCATCGCGGGCTCCCCGCCGAGCGACAGGACCGTGTACCAGTCCGGCAGCGGGGACGAGGTGCACGCGCAGTGGGACCTGTCCGTGGTGATTATCGTCGTCCTCGCAGGGAGCTGCACGCTCCTGCTGCTCGCCATCATCCTCATCGCCACCACCTGCAACCGGCGCAAGAGGGACAAGAGCGGAGAGGACAGCGACTCGTACGGGGAGAAGGGCACGCTGGAGCGGGGCAGGAGCCATGTGGGGGACAACCCGCTGCTGCCTCTGCACGGTGCCGCCGGGGCAGGCGCGGGCTTTGACGGGCACGCGTACGGCAGCCAGCCCGGGGTGTTCACCCCCGCTCACCCCGGGGGCAGCGACATGTGCTCGGCCTCAGAGGACGGCAGCGAGGTGCCCTGTGTGTATGACTCAGACAGCAACAGCAAGCCGCGAGGGAATAAACATGAGGTGAGCTGCACCTTAGTGCGCAGCACTGCAAAATCTAACAACTTTATTCTACCTAAAATCATCTGGTACACTGATGTCACTGAAAAATCAAAGTAAATATATGTAATATATATCTAATAACCTCAAGTCATTACTTTTATATCTAGTTGTTAAGTTTACTCAAAATGTATTTGTATGTACTTAATTTTGTGAAGCTGTTGCAACTCATAAACGACAGTGAAATCACCTTGATCTTTCTAAATGTCAGCAATTTCAGTAAAGCAAGTTAGTGTGACGTAACCTGAACATCACAAAGAGGATTTTGACAATTATGAATCTGGAGATCTGCAAGCACAGTAAACCCAGTTTGCTGAAGTTGCAAAAACTTAAAAAGACTGATTAATTTAAACCTGCCAATTCTAAGTTGCAGC
This sequence comes from Plectropomus leopardus, assembly GCF_026936395.1. NCBI lineage: Eukaryota > Metazoa > Chordata > Actinopteri > Perciformes > Serranidae > Plectropomus > Plectropomus leopardus. Next base: position 33,318,915 of record NC_142187.1, on the reverse strand, counting down.
AATGTCGCAAAATCAAGTAAATATAACTTATATATACAAGTTGAATTTATAATCATTATTTATTTTTTCTTCTTTTAATTTTCAGGTAATTTATTGTATTTTTTTCAATTTTGTTATATATTTTTGTATTTTTAAATGTTATTTTAGTTTAATTTTCAGGTCATTTTTTTGTATTTTTTTAAATTTTATTTTTGCAATTTTTTTGGTAATTTCTCAAGCCAGTTTGCTCAGGTTAGAAGGGGTTAATAAAACCTGTCATTTTTAAGTTGTAACAACTTCAAAAAAAAGTAAGTGCATGCAACTTAATTTTAAGTCAACTTAACAATCAGATATAATGCAATCATAAACGAATACTTATATTTACCCACATTTTTAAGCTAAACCGTTTCTTAGTTGTGTTTTTTTAAAGTGAAATCTACTTGTCAGATTTTACAGTGAAGAGGGGCGGGGGGGGGAGTTACAGTGAGTAATCTGCAGTGAGTTCATCCAGCAGACTCTAACCTCTCGTTTCCTCTCTTGTCTCTCCTCCTGCAGGGTTACTCCACTCTGCCCGGGTACGGGAACGGCAAAGAGGCGGTGAGACCCATCACCATCTGGAAGGGGAACTCCTACACCACCATCTCAGCCCGGGACCCGGCCTTCAGCGGCAAAGACAGCGGCAAGGGGGACAGCGACTTCAATGACAGCGACAGTGATGTCAGCGGGGACACCGGCATGAAGAAAGATGGAGCGGTGGTTCCTCCCATGGGGGGCCAAAATGGTAAGAATAAGGCACATCTGAGCTCAATAACACCTAAAAATCTGACAAGTTGATTTAACTTAAAAAAACTGGACAGATTGCCTTGAAAAATGTAAGAAATCTAACTCTAAGTTTTGATTTATGTTTACTTTATATCTAATTAAGTTTACTTTACAACTTACTTTTTTAAGTTGCTGCAACTTCAAAAATAACGAGTTTAATCAACCTTTGAAAACCTGAGCAGACTGGCTTGATTTCTTTCAAAAACATGGAAAAAGATGAAATTACCCAAAAAATAAGCAAAACATTTTTTTTTTTAAAGTACAAGAAAATTACCCCCAAATTAGACAAAAATAAACAAATAAGTAAATGACCAAAAAAAAAGTTGAAAAATAACAGTAATTCTGTAAAATATTTGTAAATATTAGGGCTGTTAAACGATTCATTTTTAAAATTGCGATTAATCGGAAAATTTCAATAGTTAATCGCAATTAATCGCGTTTTTTATCACATGTATTCAATTAAATTATTTGGCATTTCAAAACAGTTTTGAAGTCCATATTAACAAGCCAAAGCAAATCTTACCAGATTGAGGTCAGAGGTCAGAGGTCAAAGGACTCCTATTAAACAGCGATGCTATTTTTCCAGAGAAAAAAATTAGCCTAACTTTGGAGCGTTATACTGAGAAGCTAGCATGACACGGTCAGATTTCTTAGATCGTCTTTCTCGTGATACCAGCATCGTCACTCCAGCTATAAAACTCAGACCGATACAGAAGACGGGAAAATCAACCGGCAGTTAACGGGATTTTTTAAAAAAAACACATTATGTACTTAATCGCATCACGATTATCGCATTAATGTTAACGATCCTAGTAAAGATATAATTATGATAATTCTAAATTTAGTTTTTGTACATTTTTTCCTAACCTTTTTTTATAAACAAATCTCAAATTTTTCTCAAAATTTTGCAAATTTGTCTTTTTTCCCCATGTTTTCAGAAGAAAGGAGACAAAATTTGCTTTGAAGGTTTGAATACTTGTGAAGGTTTCTGAACGCAGCACAAGAAAAGTGACATCAACCCAGATTTCAAATCAATATTTCCATGTTTTTTCCAAGTTTGCTGTGTTATAGATCTGCATTCTGCTGCTAGTCAGTCATATATGTGTATAAACAAAACAGAAGTCGCAGATCTCCGAACTTCATTTTTGGTAAAATCCTCTTTGTGATGATCAGTCAGACTAACTTGGTTTTCTGAAGTTGATAACATTTAAAAAGTTTGATTTAATTAAATATGTCATTTTTAAGTTGCAACAACTTCACAAACTCAAGTACATATAACTAAATTTCAAGTTTATTGCGCTATTGATTACAAAGTAAACACAAATTAAGATTTTAGTTACATTTACTTTACTCTCCAATGCAATCGGTTTCCAAGATTATTTTAAGTAGGATCAAGTTTCTTAGATTTAGTGTCCCGCTCTGGATCAGGGTCTAACTTTCTCCCTCTCTCCACAGCTCTGTGGGCGTGCACCAGTGAATGTAAAGTCCTGGGTCACTCAGATCGCTGCTGGAGCCCCTCAGCAGTCAGAGCCAACGCTGCGCCCTCTCCAGCACCCACCCTGTCCTCCTTCAGCAGCCTCTCCAAGACCGCCTCCCTGCCCCGGGACCCCCACCGCAGGGACAACTACTACCAGGCCCACATCCCCAAAACCGTAGGTCTGCAGAGCGTGTACGAGAAGGTGCTGCACAGAGAGTACGACTACGTCCTGGTCACCCCACCCAGGCCTGTGAGGGTGCAGGAGATCAGCGATATAACCATCCCCGTGTACACGCCCACCCCGACACACTGCCCCAACAACGACGCCTAAAACTCCCAAACACGTGTATAGTGTATCCAAATTTAATTTATGATTCTTTGACAATGAGAATACTGTAACTTCTTTTCCGTTGCTGTGGAGAGTGTGCATATATAAGTTTATATCCAAATATTTGTGTGTTTTATCGTAAGAGCCACATTCGATGGCCGGTCAATCACTTTGAGACGTTTTGTTGGACATGAAGTGTACCATATGCAAGTTTTGTACATACAGAGATTATATTTTTTATAAAAGTAATAATTAAGCAAAGATGTGTACATATGAATTGTAATTATTCGTCTTTACGCACGCTGACTATTTAAAAATGGCCCCAGAAACTGTGCAGTTGGAGGGCCGCTGACTCACGATGTATCAAGTTGATAACGATGTATGAAATTATTTGAATGCAATAAGTAATTGTACAGATTTTTTTTTAAACATCACGATATTCTGAAAGCAAAATAAACTTTGAAATACTGTTCTGAACATGCGAGTGACGCCTTTGTTATAAAACATTAAGATCTGTCCAGTTAAGGTGAGCTGCACTGTAAAATCTGACAAGTCAGTTTTACTTAAAAAAAATCTAGAAAAGTAACTGCTTTGAAAAGTGTAAATGTTGGTAAATATAACTATTAGTCCTTATGTATGTTTACTTTATATCTAATTCAGTTAAGTTTACTTAAAATGTAGTAATTTTTTAAGTTGTTGCAACTTCAAAAATGAGTTCAATTAACCCCTTTAAACCTGGCCAAACTGGCTTGGTTTCTTTCAAACACATGGGGAAAGGGGAAATTAGGGGAAATTTAATAAGAAATAACCCCCCAAAAAATTGCAAAACAAAATTTGTAAAAAAAAAGAAAAAAGGAAATCACGTAAACATTTTTAAAAAAGAAAGAAAAAAAGTTATATTAAAAAAGTACAAATAAATTATCTGAAAATTATTTTAAAAAACAGACAAAAACAACATCAAACAAACAAGTTATTTTTATATATTTAAGTTATATTTACTTGATATTGTGAAGTTGTTGCAACTTAAAAACATCATGTTTAAGTAACCCTTTCAAACCTGCGCAAAATGGCTTGGTTTCTTTCAAAAACAAGGGGAAAAGGCAAGGAGAAATTTGAGAAGAAATGACCCAAAAATTTGCTAAAAAAAAAAAAAAAAAAAATGGTTATATCTATATATTTAAGTTATATATACTCAAGTTTTTTGAAGTTGTTGCAACTGAAAAATGAAAACTTTAATCACACCAATCTTCCTAAGTGTTTGCAACTTGATTAAACCAAGTTCCTAACTCCATCATTGGCAAAATCCTTTCTGTGATGATCAAGTTAAGTCAGGCTTACTTGGTTTACTGAACACTTGGAAAGAACAAGGTGATTTCAGTCTTTTAAGCTGCAAGTGAATGAAGCTAAATTCTGAGTAATGTTTCACAATTAGATAGACAGTAAACATATATTTAGTTATATCTGCTGTCCTTTTAAGCCAATTAACCTTTCAGGATTATTTTAAATTAGATCAACTTATCAGGTTTTACAGTGTTTGAGTGAACCGTGCAGGAATATCAGTCAGTCCAGTCGAGACTAAAAGCCAACAGGCGTCGCTGTTATTGCAGCAGTCAGCCTCTGTCCTTGCAGCCCACCGACGAAGGTCAGTTTAGTTTTTTTTGCGTGTGTGTGTGTGTGTGTGTGTGAATACGATTTTGCTGGTGAGCTGCCAGAGCAGCCGCCAAGGTTTTCTAGCAAATCACTCTCACACCTCATGCATATCAAGAGCGAACACCTTCAGAGTTATTCTCTCTCAGTTCCACGGGCGTAATAACCGCCCAAGACCTGCATGTTAATACAAGACTTAAACATATGCTCAGCAGGTTCCCCATTACATAAATCATTACCACCTGAAATGTGCGCACGGGAGCGATAATGACATGCGTAAAGACGCATTTACTGTTCGTCTCCAAAGCAAACTCACACATACACACACGAGGAAGAGTAACAGCCTCGGTTTGACAGACATCCAGACTCACATGATTTCTGTCACAGAACAAGAAGTCCTTGTGAGCAAAGCCTCCTGCTATCCCGTCAGGATGTTTTTTTGTCTATCTGCCAAATGCGCACGCTGCGCGCCTTACGTAATCCCCCCATTATCATTCATGGGTTCAGGGCATTTTTTTCATAACGCGCTCTGGACTCGGATAAAGAAGATGTGGAGGAATGAGGCGCCAGTCTGCTGCCGCTCCCGCACGCTGTCATGTAAACATACAGTCCGAGCTGGAGAAAACACGGCACATTCCGGGGAAGTGACCTTTGACCTGCAGCGGACTGAGGAGGCATTGAGAGGGGGGAGGGAGGGAGAGGAGGGGTGTGTGCTAAGGTGATTTGAGGAGACAGACTCACCCCTCCTTCATCAGCTGCTTTACTGCTGAGACGTTTACACTGCGATGTTTCCATGACGCTCCGTCAGATGAGCTGTGAGAGGCGCACTGATGCTTTCTGACCTCATACATGTACAAACTTCAGCGATATTTTCGAAATATCGATTAATCACAATCTCGAGATGACGTAGTTTCCAGTAGGCGGGTTTCCATTACCATCAAACTGTGCAAATTGAAATTACGAATGCAAAATATGTCTAATGGAAACATTCGAAAAAACTTCCGTTTATCGCAAAAACATTTTTTACGCTCGCATGAGGTGATACTTCAGGTGATTCGAAAAAGCCATATATCCAAAAACTGCAATGGAAACACTTTTTGGCTTTTATAGCTCATATGATGTGTAACACCGGATGGCAGTCGTGCGACTTTATGGATGTGAACCGCAACAAAACCGAAAGAAGAAGAAAAAGTACAACAAAGTCACGAAATTCTAAAAACATGGCTCGGTATGTGTGGACGGAGGAAAGGACCGAGATCTTCTTAACTCCGATACGAGACAACAAAATTACGGGGATATTATTTTGGCTTTAACGAAAGGCTGCAATAGTTAAAAAACCTGCCAATGTTTCGAATCCATCGCCGAGCTTCGTCGAACGTTATCGCGAGAGAAGTTGTCTAATATCACTCATTACACGACCGTGTTTAATATTTTAGGATTTTAGGATGTTTCTGGAATTTTAAGACATTTCTAGGATTTTTGGACATTACAAGGATTTTAGGATGTTTCGAGGATTTTATGGTAATTTCTAGGATTTTAGGACATTTCTCTAATTTTAGGACACTTCTAGGATTTTAGGACGTTACTTGGATCTAAGAACATTTCTCAGATTTTAGGACATTTCTCCAATTTTCGGATGTTTCTAGGATTTAGGAAGTTTCTAGGATTTTAAGACATCACTTGGATTTTGGGACATTTTTTTGGATTATAAAACGTGTCTTGGATTTCAGGATGTTTCTAGGATTATAGGACATTGGTTAGCTCGGACGTCTCTATTTTGATGCGGTTTTATTCACTCTGGCACCGTGTGGTACTAAAAGTGCAAAAGCAGAGTGAATCACTGTTTTTATCGTGAATTAGGAAATGGTTGGGGGGCCACCTGGCACCCTGTCAGGGGCCATGAAGTTGAGTGACACTGAATTATTGGTTTCTCACAGTGTGGTGATCCACACCTGTTTTTGTTTTATTTAAACTTTTTAAATTTTGACTCACAAACTTGGAAAGGTGGTGTGCAGTTTCAACAGGACAGTGTGAAACATGACCTGCCTGTGTGGAGGAGGGAAGGGGGGGGCAGAGAGGGAGGGGGAGAGGGGAAGGAAAGAGAGAGGGAGGGAGGGAGAGAGGGGAAGGAAAGAGAGAGGGAGGGAGGGAGAGAGGGGAAGGAAAGAGAGAGGGAGGGAGGGGAGAGAGGGGGGAGAGAGGGAGAGAGAGAGAGAGAGGGAGGGGAGAAAGAGCGAAGGGGAGAGAGAGAAGAGAGGAGGGGAGAGGGAGAGAGAGAGAGGGAGGGGAGAAAGAGCGAAGGGGGAGAGGGAGGAAGAGAGAGGGGAGAGAGAGAGAGAGAGGGGAGAGAGGAGAAAGAGCGAAGGGGAGAGAGAGAAGAGAGGGAGGAAGAGAGGGGGCAGAGAGAGAGAGAGAGAGAGAGAAGGAGAGGGAGGGTGGGAGGGGGAGGAGGAGGGGGAGAGGAGTCAGTGACTGACCAGGCTCCCTCAGGTGATCGGCTCAGTCATGGCCGGGAGCTCAGAGAAAGTACCGATCGCCTCGGCGGGACCGGAGGACCTGCAGCACTTCATGCCTCCGGTGAGTTTCGTATCAAAGTCGGTCTAATAAAATCGTCTGTGCGGGTGTCGGTCAGAGGTCAAACCGGTGCCGTTATTGAACCGTTATTGGTCCCTTCGTGGTCCGTAGTGAGCTGATGCTGTGTATGCGGACGTGTTGTGATGTTTTTGGGGGTTTGTGTGTCTTACCGTGCAGGCCTACTCCGCCGTGGCCGTGAAACCCGCCGCCACCGGCCGCCTCCTGAAGGCCGGGATCGCGGTGCTGATCGCCGGGGCCCTTCTGCTGCTGCTGGGGGCCGTCGGAGCTTTTTACTTCTGGAACAACAACGAGAAACACGTAGGGTCGATATTTCTATTATTTCTCTTACTTCAAATAGTTTTCAGAATAAAAAAATGATTTTTGCAAAGTAGGTTTTCACTGACGAAGAATTTGATGTTTTTTGATGCATTAAACTAAACATATAAAGTTACTGCAACACTCAGGGAGTTAAATATAGAGGCTGCTCCAGTAAAACAGTTTGTGCAGGATGTGAAGAAATATGCAAATACGTCTGTGCCATGTTCATTAGGGACTGTAAGTTATTAATGAGGGAGGGGAGGGTGTCATATTTGGGGGGGCTGCAGTACTCTGACTTTTTGGGGTGAACTGGGAAGTGTTTTTAGTTTTTTAAGGCAGAAATTAGACAGAAGATCGGCACACTGTTCCAAAAGCTCCCAGGATTTTTGAAGGTGCAACGTTTTGAGAAGTAAAGGTTTTTTTTGGGCGTGCATGTCCGAAACTTTGCTTGTTTTTAGTTTGTTCCAATCCAGAATTATTATTTTTTTTCAGCCATATTTTACAGTAACATTGAAAAGACGCTCACCTGGTTTAAGGTGAACTTTGCCGCATGCAGAGGACAAAACTTCTGTCCCACACAGAAGTTATTTTAAGAAATTAGGAATAAGATATTCAGAGAAAACTGCAACACAGTTGAAAGCTGGTTTTTACAAAGTCAAACAAAGTCAGTTCAGATTTTAGGACACTTAAAGACACGTCTCACTTCATTTTGAACCCTACGACAGGATGCTTTTTAGTCCTGCTTTCTTATTCTAAGTTTGTTTTTCAGTCTTTCTTTTCTTTTACTGCTGTTCATTCTTGCTTTTTTGTAGATTTTTTGTACTATGTGTTCTTTGTTTACTTGTTTTTTCATTTTTGAACAGTAGTTGTCATTTATTTATACAGAGGAGGACTGAATAAGTCCTTTAGGCTTCCTTCCTCTCCTGCACTGTAAAAAACATATATTTTCCATTATAAGCAATTCGTATACTGTGCAAATAAACGAAGCTAAACTAATAAAACAGCTTCTCTCGCCACCAACAACTTTCGTACAGTCCCTTAGAGGTCTTCTGATCTGCTTTTTGTTTCACTTCACTTTCAAAACGTCTCCAAAATGAGTGTCACTGCAGAAAATAATGTTACCTGATTGAAGAAAGAAATTTGGCAACAAGTGAAATTAAATTGTCAGTGGTAACATTTTTAACTTGTTTTGAATAAAGGAGAAGAAACTCGCTTTTCCCAGATAGATTTTTCCTTTTCTGCAGCGTAAGCAAACAGTAAAATGTAAATTAAACACTCCAGCTCCACAGTGCAGTCTGCCTGCTGAATGGAGGCGTTGTGTGATGTGTGTGTGTGTGTGTGTGTGTGTGTGTGTGTGTGTGTGTGTGTGTGTGTGTGTGTGTGTGTGTGTGTGTTGGAGGATACTGGCAGGGTGCAGAGGGGGGGTTGGGGGGTCCTCTTTGGTCCGGCTGATGCTCCAGGGGCAGGAGGTGGAGGAGATGAGACAGTGAAAGTAGCTTTCTGAGTGTTTTTTCCCCAATATGAAGTAAGAAAATGTCATTAAGACACGATGAAGCAGCGACGAGGTCGTCATCAGCTGCGGCTGCACAGAGTGTTTTCATCTCACCGAGTTTGAATGTAAGTGTTTGTCTGATCAAAAAATCCAGAAAAGAAACACCGTATGTGTGAGATTGGAGAGGGAGGAGTGCTGAAAGGGAGGGGGGGGGGGGTGGGGGACTCTCAGGACTCTCATACCTAACATGCCAGTCTGAAACCTTTCTGTGTGTGTGTGTGTGTGTGTGTGTGTGTGTGTGTGTGTGTGTGTGTGTAGGTCTACAATGTCCACTACAGCATGAGCATCAATGGAAAAGTGGAGGAGGGTACGATGGAGATCGACGCGGCCAATAACATGGAGAGATTCAGCACCGGCAGCGGGGCAGATGAGGCCGTGGAGGTCCACGACTTTGAGATTGTGAGTTGGATACATCGGCGTCATTCGGTCTCTGCGTCCGAGGCTTCAGGCCAAATATGAAAATACAATGATAACATCAGTATGTTCATTTTTTACAGTTTAGGGCTGTGATAAATGGTGTAATTTTGGCAGGCCCAGAGGTTTGGAAGGTGCGTTTTCTTTAAAAATCACATCCAAAAAAAATTAAATAATTAAATATAAAAAAATCCCAAAAAATAATTTCACATTTTTTTAAATCACCTTGAAATTTAAAAGTAAAACATGTTTAAAGAAAAGATAAAAGAAAAAAGTTTTAATTAAAAAATTACTGATTAAAAAAAAATCACCAAAAATGTTTAAAGGAAAAAAAAATCACCAAAAAAACTGCAAGAAAAAGAAAAAAAACCCAAATATTTGATATTTAACGAATATATATATATATGTTTGAAGAAATAAATGCCCAAAAAGTTTAAAGAAAAAAAATCCAATCATTTTATTTTTTTAAGAAAATATGCCTTCTAAACACGCAGGCCCACGAAAAGTCCCTAATAATGACAAAAAGCCACGGATCTAATAATCTGTCTGTACTTATACTTGACTAAATGTACTTAGTTTTATTCAGCCACTTTAAAAAAATACTATTTTTCCAACTCCAATCAATACATTTTTTAATGATAGCAGATGTAAAGTTTTCTGATTCTACTCAGCACAAATTACTAATATTTTTAGCACAACAATTAATAATTCACCACTAAAGTTTTAAAAGTTTTTTCAGGGTAAATAAGGTGCCAGAGTACATAAAACCATCAAAATAGAGTTTGTTCAACAAAACAAAGCCAAAAAAAAAAAAAAAAACCTACAGAGTTCGGGGCAAAGCCCCCAATGTTCCCAAATCCTAGAAATTTTCCTGGATGGATAAAAAATAATCTAAAATATCAGGACGGTGAAATCAGAAAATCATCGCCGCGCTCATCATCACTAACCGAGAGAGTCGATCAGATTTGTTGAAACTTTAAAGATTGGCTCTCTGCCGACATCTCATCTCCCTTTGGGCCAATCAGTGTCAAGAAGCATCGTCCCCCCAATTTTTTAATTAAACGCAGACTGATGGTTTTTGACCTTTAATTAAAGCAGCCCAATCAGACTAGTGAAGCAGCATTTCTGGCCTTTTAAATATTAAAATTTTGACCTTTAATCACGGGGTCCCCGTGAGTGTCTTTTTTAAAAAAATCTAGAGCATAAGGCGGCATCGCCCCGAAATGTCGTCAACATCAGCTGCGATGTTACATTTGATGTTAATCCTTAGTTTTGACGTCCTGCTTTTTGTTTGACCTCTCCAGGGGATCACAGGGATCCGGTTTTCGGGAGGAGAGAAGTGCTACATCAAGACCCAAGTGAAGGCTCGTCTGCCTGACGTGGAGGCGCTCAACAAAGACTCGATGACGTTCGACCTGGTGGGTTTGTCCTGAGAAAGCATGTTTCCTGCACGCTCAAATGTGCTTTAAAATCTATTTTTAATGAACTTATCGACGACCTTTTTCCACTGCGGGAGCTTAAATGTTCTGTATACGACGTTTAAAGAAGCAACCCTTTAATATTACACTTTCAAGCTTTACAAAATATTACACATTAATATTATTTTACACTTTCCTTTAGTTATGTTTTTTTTAATCCGACATCAGTCCTAAATATTATATATTAACTAATTTTCAGAATTTTAACCCTTTAAATGCCAGATTTTTGTCATGATGCCACTATGTTTTCAAATAGAATAACTAAAAAAAAATCTTTTTTTTTGATTATCGCAGCCTAGGATGTGTCAGTGATTAGCAGTAACATTGATTTTTATACATTATTATTTATTATTATTATTATTATTATGTCACATACTCACACTCACATCGCTCTGCACACAACTTTTCAAAATCAGGCTATATATAAAATATTACACATTAATATGATTTTCTACTTTCACTGAGTTAATGTTTTAAACATTAGTCCTAATCAGAAATATAAAATATTCATTAACTTTTAAAAATTTTAACCCTTTAAAATGCCAGGTTTTTGTTGATGATGCCACTATGTTTTTAGATTAAAAAACCAAAAAACAAACACAAAAATGAATCATTTTCAATATACTACATGCTAAGTAGATTTTGTTTTTTTAGCTGCTGACAGTCTGGGATCTGTCAGTGATCAGCAGCTACATTGACTGTGACAGGTCACCTAGTGGAAATAGCATGTATTTCCTCCATATGCCAAATATGGTCAAAATGACCTCATCAGGTGGAAAATAGTCAAAATGACAAATTCAGAGTCAAAAGCCCAGAATGACACCCAGAAATAATACAAGTCCTGTTTTTCTGCTCTGATGGCTGTGGGATCAAAAATGTCAGTTTGAATGGGTTTCAGTGGAGCATTTTTGACCTGAACAGTCTGAATGTAACTATTTAGTTTCCACAGTGTATTTTAGACTTATTGTAGGAGCTGAGCTGCAAATTACAAGAATAAACAAAAATACTCAATATTGCAAAAGTTTATGCCAAATGCATGAACACAGCCAAAATTATCAAAAAACGAAGAATTTAAAGTGCATAAAATGTGCCAAACAGTCCCTGAGGGTTAAATAAAACATTCAAAGTCTGTTTATGAAGCTAGTAGTCACGACTTATTACTGTTTACCCGACAAATTCCCAATTCTGATATAAAGCCGCCGTATGCTGAGGCGTTAGCACGAATCACCCAAGCCAATGATAAACCAGCAACACACGGACGACTTTTATGTGGGTTCCCATCATGTAACAGCTTGGTGGACTTGTGTGCGTGTGTGTGTGTGTGTGTGTGTGTGAGCGGACTGTTGTCACAACACACCAACACCACCGCCTGAGATTGTTCAATTGAGGCTGTCTGATAATTAAAATCATTTAGCTCTGCATAAGCCTCACATCCACATAAATTCACATCACCACAATTACACAGACACACACACACACACACACATACACACACACACACACTCACACACTCACACAATTAATTATCACGCAGGGCTGCTCTTATTGCCTCTCTCTGCCTCATAACAGATCATTTATTTCACGTTTGTGCTTTTGTGTGTGTTTGTGTTATTGCCTCTCTTTGCCTCATAAATGATCGTTTGGCTCCCGTTTGTGTGTGTGTGTGTGTGTGTGTGTGTGTGTGTGTGTGTGTGTGTGTGTGTGTGTGTGTGTGTGTGTGTGTGTGTGTGTGTGTAGATGTTGTTGTAATGGTTGCTGCAGGCTGGTCATTTGCTATAATTTAGAGTGATGGCAAATATGGGTTAGATAAGCATAAGCGCACACACACACACACACACACACACACACACACACACACACACACACACACACACACACACACACACACACACACACACACACACACACACACACACACACACACACACACGTCGCCATCCAGAGAGAGTGGGTCAGATAAACTCTTATCAGCGGAGCCGTGGAGAAGGACCCCCGCTTTTATTTGTCCCTCCAGCAAATCATTTGAGCTGGAAAAAAAAAACCAGCATTTCTGAAAAGGTTGGAGGATAACGTTCCCTAAACATGGCCGTGGCTAGTGCGCCGCGGCCCTCGGGAATGCCGTCGGGCAAAACCATCCCCGCAGAATTCCCCCTTTTTTACCTGCAGGCTGTGGATACAGAGGATACATGTTTACACAGGCTGGAAAGCTCATTATCATCATCATCTGCAGAAACCTGCAAATTTAGGCCATCCAATCTCTGCCTCCCGTCAGATCCTGATGAGTCCTGACGTTGAGCGTACAGCTAAATGTTAGAGCAACAGAAATCTGAATACTGACGCCTCAAGGGCTTCGTCTTGACTACTTGTTGTTTTAAGGAGCATTAACAGCGCGGCATTAATGCAGATTAGACTCGGACAAGATGCAAAGACTGAGGGCTGTTTAAAGGGGACGGCTCCTTACGAGATCCATAATCAAGTGTGATATTACGCCTTCAGCAGCTTTTCACATGCTTTGGTTTGATTTCGCTGTATCAGCTCACTTTCTCTTCAAATACTTTTTTTTAAACAAATATTCAAAAATTTCTATTGTTTTTCCATGACTTTTGGGCAAATTTTCAAGACCATACATTCTCTGGCATATTGATCAATATTTTGGCAATTTTTGTGCTTTAAACATTTTTTGGGGAATTGTTAAAGAAAACATATTGGCAATTAAAAAAAGAATTAGGATATCCTTTTTTTTTTATTATTTATTTTTACTTTTTTTTGGCAATTTTTGAGGAAAATTTGGCAATTAAAAAAATAGAGATTTTTAAAGAAAACATCTTGGTAATTTTGTTTATTTTGTTATTTCTTTTTCTTTTTCTTAAAATACTTTTTGGGGTGCTTTAAAAGAAAACTTTCTGGTGATTTTTTGCCCCTTGTTTTTTGGGGTGATTTCTTAAGATAGTGTCTTTTGTGATTTTTGGGGGGGTATTTTTCAGAAAACATTTTTTCCCTTAAAAGGAAAGTGGCTATTTCTGAATCTGAATACTGACACCTCGAGGACTTCCTTTTTACTACTTGATTTTATGTTGTTTTATGGAGCATTAACAGCGCGGCATTAATGCAGATTAGACTCGGACAAGATGCAAAGACTGAGGGCTGTTTAAAGGGAACGGCTCGTTACGAGATCCATAATCAAGTGTGATATTACGCCTTCAGCAGCTTTTCACATGCTTTGGTTTGATTTCGCTGTATCAGCTCACTTTTGTCGTCTTCTACAGGAGGACGAGGTGATGCCGGCCAAATTTGAAGACGACCTGATCTGGGTGGCGGCTGACACGCCCCTCTCTGACTCCGCCTTCCTCAGCAACAAGATAAAGGACCTGTGTGGAGACCTGCCCATCTTCTGGCTCCGTCCCACCTATTCAACCAGTAAGCAAACGCTCATCAGCAGTTTTTACTTTGTGGGCCTGCAGGTTTGGAGGACACGTTTTCTTTAAAAAATCACCAAAACTTTTAAAAGAAAAAGGAAATCAGCAAACTGGGAAAAATAATTGCCCAAAAATTGTCAAATAAAAATAATTGCCAAAAATTGTTTAGAAAAGATATCGCAAAATGTTTTAAATTTAAAAAAAAAAAGTTTTCACAGAAAAAACTACCAAAAAGTTTTAATGAAAATGATATAATCAAGGATTTTTAAAGAAAAAAAATTTCCCAAAGAAAACAACAATGTTTAGGAGTTTTAAAGAAGAAAATTCTGGGCCTGTGGGTTTGCCTTAAAAAATTGGTGGTAAAATAAACACAAAATACAATATTTAAAGTTGTATGCCTCTGCCATAAATCCCTCCCGAGTGCTTTAAACATTATTTGACATGCCTCGCCCTTTTTGCACCACCTCCTCTCCTCTCATACATAATTTAAAAGCTCTGAACTGCTTATCAGGGTTTCCTATTTCACACGTCTAATTTTGAATGAATGAATGAGCTCCTAATAATGATAAAAAAAAAAAACTAAATCTAATAATCTAACCATACTTATACTTGACTAAATGTACTTAGTTAGATTCTTTAGATTCTGCCACGCAAAAATACGGACTATTTTTCCATCTCTAGTCAATCATTTTTGATAGCAGTTGTAAAGGATTTTTATTACTAACAACCTCTAATATTTTTAACATTAAGATTCATAACTTAAGTTTAAAAGAAGTTTTCCAGGGTAAATAAGGTGCCAGCATGCGTTACAAAAAGCAAGCTCAGCCCCCAATATCCTCAAATCCTAGAAACGCCCCTGCACCGCTCATGATATGAAAATCCAAAGAAAGTAAAACACTTATTTTTCAAGGCTTTGTGTTTTTTTTCTCCCACAAAACAAAGAGGATATGGGTCAAACGGTCTCTAGAATTTCCATTTAACATCGCAGTTGTTTAAGCCACGGGTAGAAAAACAAGCTTAAAAGAAAAGCTGAAGTCCTTTTGAAGTTTCCGAGCGACCGGGTGTACAATTTTTAGCGTGCTGGGGGGGTCAAAAGTTCTCAAAACACAATTTTATTCTGCTACATCTGAGGACTTCAAAACATGCTGCCAGAGAAACGGCTGTGCAATCAGGAGCCGAGCCACATTAGTGCCACTCCGCTCCTAAATTTGGTCTGCTGTCAGATACTGAGGCTGTGATGTGTGCAGGCGGACAGAGGAAGAGGAGGGCCGCCCCCACCCGCCAACGCCGCCAGGCAGCCGAGGCCGCAGCCGGGGAGGAGGAAGAAGACGTGGAGGCAGAGTTCAACCCGGAGAACCCCTATCAGGTGAGTCACACGGACACACTCACGCAGTCTTCCTCCTCGCGTCCGGCCGCAGCGCTCCAGACTGTCCGTTCAGATCTGGGGGATACCTGAGAAGGCTTTTGGTGAGGAGAGTTTCCGCAGCTGTGCGAGCAGCAGCAGATGCCGGGGTCACGGCGGAGGGGCCCGGATTGTCACTGCACATCTGAGTGTATGCGTGGGTGTGTTTTCTGAGCGTGGGTTTTCTATGAGCCTGTCCAAAGCTTTCCTTTCAGGCTGTATGAATAATTCCACAACATCCCTCCTCCTCCTCCTCTGCGGTGGCCTCTGTGCCCTGCTGAGCACACACAGACTCCCATACATACACACCCCCGTGCCCTCCATCCTCACCCCTTATGTTGGGCCCCTTTTTTTTCCTAATCCCCCCGCCTTCCCTCTCCGTGCATCCCCCAACCCCTGCTACACACCGCTGACAACCACAGAGGGGGGTAAACAGCAAGCGCCGCGCCGAAAAAGAAAATATTTGACAACAAAAACCAACATCTGACAACATCCCCTCCTCCCCATCCCGCCTGTCGGAAATGCATTTTTAATTGGTTTGAAAACGAGTCTTCGCCGACGCTGCTGTATCATGCGGTAGAACAGTGGCGCTCCCAAAGGGGGGCGGGGGCATGGCCACCCTGATACGCCAGTTGGCCCCCCAGTGGGGAAAATAATTTGGATGCAGACATCACTGCAGACATCAGAGGCTGTGGTGCACTAATGTTTTAGGCGAGTGAAGGTAGTCGTATCTCGTGACACAAGTCAGCATTATTCCCTGTTTTTACTAAAATTAGCACATGTAGCAGGTTTTTTTAACGTGCGTACACGTGCTAAAAATCGGCGACATGCTCCTTTCCTTTTGTCGGCAGACCAAAGCTGCGTGCACAGATCTGCAGGAGACAAAAGCTGCATTTTCACTGCCCCTTCAAAGTGGGAATATCACATTGTTATGCCTCCCATCACTTATATGATTGGCTGGATTTAAAGAAGGACGTTTTACATCTGATCACAGTTATTATGTTAACAAATAAAACCGCTGTGGTCTCGACCAGTCGCCATTAAAAATACGGAGTCTGCTACATCCGAGACTGTGACAAGAATGAGTCAAGATGTGTTCATTCTGAGACAAGACCCTCTAAAAGTGGTCTTTAGACCAAGACGTCTTTTTTCCAGTAAATGTTTGTTCCCTAAAATTGATGGGCAGCTCCACGAACACGAGCCTGGTTATCCTCAAATTGTGCAAACTGAAATTGCGAATATAAAATACACCTAATGGAAACATGTAAATTTCGAAAAAACTTTCCAATTATCGTGAAGAGGTTTTCACGCTTTGATGAGGTGAAATTTCAGGCGATTCAAAAAAAGCCATATTTTGCAAAACTGCGATGGAAACACTTTTTTTGCTTTTCTAGGTCACATGATGCTGTGAGGTCACATGATGCTGTGAGGTCACATGATGCTGTGTCTATGAGCTTGTCAGTAGGAACTGGCGTCCTCATGATGCAGCAGGAGCTACCAGAGCTGTTACTGCATCACATAACTCAAATTCAAAAATTGAGTGGAACAATTCTTCCCTGAAATCCCTCATACGTGGCCGCTCCCACGTATAAGTGGCTCGCCTTTCCATTATCGCTCCATAACACGCCGACGCTGCCATTGATTGGAAATAATGACGGCTAGTTTGGTGGCTGTAAAAGAGAAAAGCTGCTGATGTTTTGAACATCCAACGCCATTCTTGTTATCACGAGTCGCATAACATCACTCAACTGAAACAGTCATCACACAATTGTGTTTTATCTGCATTTTGAAGATATCGCTTAAGTTTTGTGCGAAACTGTAATAGAAACCCGCCTCTGAATCCTCTCCGTCTCCTCTCAGAGAGGCCTGGAGGGCGAGCAGGAGACCATGAACATCGACCCCATGCTGGACCACCAGGGTGTGTGCTGCCGCGAGTGTCGCCGCAGCTACACACACTGCCAGAGGATCTGCGAGCCGCTCGGAGGCTACCACCCGTGGCCGTACCACTACCGCGGCTGCAGGGTGGCCTGCAGAGTCATCATGCCCTGCAACTGGTGGGTGGCGCGCATCCTGGGTCTGGTGTAACGGGAGATGGCGGACTTCAGCAGGGGAGATACTAGGGAGGGACGGGGCTCTAATGGAGGGGGGGTGGAGGGAAAAGTTTGGGAAAGAAAGACGGCGGCTTATATTGTTACTGTAGATATCTACGGGTGTGAGCAGATGCGCTGGAGATGCTCGGCGAGCGTGCCCACACATTAGAAATGCATGGTACAGTATCTAGGACAGACATGTTCTCATATGTAAAGGTATGCAGTGGCTGCACGCCGCACAGCTTGTCTTATTAATAAAACATCCCCGCTATGGATTTAGATCCTTCTGAACTACAGCACAACACGCTGTCAGGGTGATGATACCAAATCAACACACCTGTTTCAGCTCATTCATCCACACACACCTGCGTTGATTTCAAATATGTAGAACGCCGCCTGTTTAACTTTAGGACGAGCTCGTATTTATAGATTCCTTTTTCTTTCATTCTTTGCTTTCTGATGTAAATAAATGTATAGGGTGCGGAGTATTTCAATAGCTGGCTTAAATAGCAACTTTTTTTTGTCGTCGTCGCTCTGGTGAGAAATATTTTTGACTCCTGTGTTTTTAACTCTTTCCTTTTTCCCCATTTTATCTCAGCTCTCATTAAATCAACGTACTGTACGCTCTCTCTCAAACCTTCATCTGCTTTCATGTGAAGCTTTCTCAAAGTGCAATATCACTGAATAAACTTTTTTAAGTAACTTTAAAGTGTCATCTCTTTTTTTTGTTATTGACCTGATGACTTTATATCCTGTTTTTAAATACAGCGGGGGAAGTAAGTATTCAACGCGTCAACATTTTTTTTCAGTGAAAATATTTCCAAAGCAGCTATTTGGTACTACGATGGATCTCAAAATAGAAACAATAGAAGAACATTGTTAAACTTTTCCTAACCTCAGCAAATTGGCTTGATTTTTCTCAAAAACACAAAAAGAAGGCAATTAACAACAAAAGGAGAAATTACCCAATAATCTGCAAGAAATTAGTAAAAGATAAAAAGAAAAAAATACCAAAAAAATTCAGAAAAATTGCGTCCTGATGCAGATGCGTCCCGCATCTTGCATTAACTGTCCTCTTGCTGTAATTTCACCCTAACTCTACCTGAGTTTCATCTCGCCTGTGCTCACTGGGACTGTTCGGCTCTCTGTATTGCCTTCAGTATTTCCCATTTCTGCTTTAACACTTTTTAAACTGTTTTTAAAGGCGCTATATAAATAACGTTAAACAATTATAACAAACTTTATCTGTACAGCGCATTTCATACAAGAAATGCAGCCCAACGTGCTTTACAAGAAAAAAGAAAGCACTTTTTTTGGTTGCAAGACTATATATTCCCTAAATTTGAAGTAATTACACTTTATTCTTGAAGAGTGACGTATTTCGCTGTGTTGTAAGCACAGATATTACTTCGATTTTGTGAAATCGAATGAAAAATGTGGTCATTTTTCTCACGTGTGGACCTTAAACTAACGACTTTAGGACAAACTCTGGACCCTGAAGCCGGACCGGAGCCGGACTGCAGCCAACTTAAAACAGGCTTCTGGGCAACATTACGACGCGAAAAATGTTGACGCGTCCAATACTTTCCCCCCCGCTGAACATGTTGCTCATTGGGTTTATTTGGGAACAGCCCCCCCCTCTCGCTCGCTCAGAGACACTTTTCATTTTTGAGATGTGTCACGTCGTGTAGCTGCTCCAAAGGGATGAGCAGAATGAAGTTTCCAGAGTTCTTTAATGTGAGAGTTGCAGCTCTAGAACTCTTTAATGAGACTAAAGACTCTGTAGCCGTCACGCTCCCAGATCTTACCCACGATGCAAAGCGCTTAGCTCCTTTTGATGTCACAGAGCCGCCTCAGGCGGGGGTAGGGGGTAAGGATGGGGGCGGTGTGTTTGTGTGTGTGTGTCAGGGATAGTGGAGGAGTGTGTGTTGTGAAGCTCAGAGCTCCATCCAGAGCCACAAACGGGCGTTTGATCGTCACGAGAGATGAAACGATGTGTGATGAATTTAACACTTAACTCAGTGTGAGAGGCTTGATGATGCGGTTAGGAAGCTGATCCATATTAATGCTCTCTTGCCGCGGCAGGACGCCCCCTCACTGTTACAGCTGCCGCATACATGTGGTAGACCGGGGAAGGTGCGTGCTCTCGGGCATCTCAAACTGTAAACCGGCGCTCCACCTCGAAGCCGAACCCTCGCCTGCTGGCCAAACAACTCCGGGCCCTCGGTCTCGATACCAATCGAACCACGATACGTAAACCACATCCTCCAGCTGTCAGCCGTATCTGAACCGCCTGCACTCGTATCAGTGATGCCACATTTCATCGCTCCCAGCACACGGCTCTCTGTCAACATACTCAGGGTTCATACACATTGTTACCAATACATTTCCACGACTTTTAGGCAAATTTAAAGACCGTCTGAAACTACTGACACTGCATATCAGTTATTTTTCATGACTATGTAATTGCTTTTTTAAAATATATATTATTTTGAAATGTAATGAATTCAGAACAGGATTAGAACTGAATATTTCACTATGACTTAGGGATTGTTCATTATTTATGAGGGAAGGGGGTGCTGCAAAAAGGGGGAGGCATGTCAAATTATTTTTTAAGCACTGGGGAGGGATTTACGTTTTTTATTTTGGCTTGGGGGGGGATATGGGGGAATTTTGTACAGCAAAAAAGCACATTTTTAAAACATTTTTTTGGTAATTTTTGTTGGTGATTTCTTCTTTTTTGTTTTGATTTTTTAGGCTATTTTAAAGGGAAACATTTTGGCTTTTTAAAAAAAAATTTAAATGTTGGCGAGTCTTTAAGAAAACCGGCTCAGAAGGCATGTCTTCCACAAGAAAAATCACCAAAGAGACATCATTTATCACGACCAGAAACTGTAAAAACAGTAACAACTGTATGATTTTCAAATTTCCAACAGTCCTTGAAAACATCATGCATTATTACACAGGTTTGTAAAACAAAATTCCATGTCTTTTTCCAAAACATTCAGGGTATATTTTGTTTTCCAAAACTGTTCCAGGCCTACATTGCCAACTGCAAATTCCTCCACTTTTCCAGGTTTGTCATGACCGTGCGAACCCTGTCGATACCATTCGCACCATGATTCGTAAACCACATCCTCAAAGTGTCAGCCATACCTGAACCGCCTGCACTCGTATCAGTGATGCCACATTTCATGCCTCCCTGCACACGGCTCTCTGTCATAATATTCTGCTGTTTTTGCATCTGGCGGATCCCTTCCTCGACTCTCCAACCTGTCCAAAACAGTTTCCAGAGAGAACAAACCGTAAAACACGAGGCAAAGTTTGTGAGCCAAACAACAAATCTTTTATTTACAGTGAAGCTTGAATCACACTGAGGGAACGACCGGTGCTAAGCCACGGGCTGACATGTCACACACATCCCAGACAAGTCAGTTTGCAGAGTATTGCTGTTGACTTTTACTGTGTGCAGAAAAAGAACTGCGTGAGCCAAGAAATGCAATCATAGATATCATTTAAACATCGCACCTGGTTCTTCATTTTTACATATTATACAAGTGCTGATAATAAGAAGTCATAAAAGGCTCCCAAACACGAAGGCTGTGGGCGTTTTAGCGAAAACCAGGAGAGGCAGAGGAGAGAAAAGAAGATTCTGTCAGTCACATTTTAATCCAGACTTCCCCTTTGAGTCCTTTGGCCTTTAAAAATGAGATCATGTCAATCTGCTCAACAGATTATCCAAATTAATGTAGAAGTTATTGCAGAGAGCGGGTCGTGGGTGGTTTGGTGGAGTAAAAGTGGGAACACGGAGGCTCCCTGCACTTAGTGAAAACAGCAACAGCACAACTGCGGGAGGAGGAGGAAGTGGAGGACTGTGGAGCCTGCAGGGCAGCGAGGACCCCGCTGGAGCTCAGACGGACAAACGTGAAGAACGAAGTCAAACAGAGAAAAAGGAAGAAGAGAGAGCTGCTCAGTACTTCTTGAACTCTACGTCTTCTGGTGGGTTCATCTCTACTCGTCTTTTGCCCACGTCGACCCAGTTGGTGCTCAGGACTGTGCCACCGGACTCCATCTGTGCAGGGAGGACAGACAAACTCTCTGCTTAAGAAGGCTAAACAGACAGCATCACTGACTCTATAGGTGATGATGAACAAGGTGTTTTTTCTGACCAGTAACTAATTTTTCTTTTTTGTTATTCCATGATAACAAAGTCATAGAATTCAAATTCTGACTTCCATTTAATCTGATTTTTAGGCCTAGTCCACATGTATTGTGTATATGAAAAATTAAAAAAAAACAATTTAATCCACATTAGCCCAAGCAAAATAATATAAAGTAATCAGTCCAAAAATGAATAGAAAAAAAACAAAACCAAAAAAAAAATCCCACAATTGAACCAATCAATCAAAAGCATGCCAACCATACAAACAGTTTGTGAAAAATAATATTTAAAAAAAAGACTAAAAATAATCTTTAAAAAACAAAAAGCCTAAAACTAATCTTTAAAGAATAAATAAATCAATAAATACTTTACTAGACAAAGTGTGCACAAAGGACCAAAATGCATAGAAAAACTTTTCAAATACACCCATGTACATGTGGACTAACCTGGTTCTCTAGTCTTTTGTTCTGGGTTGTTTAAAGAAAATGCAGGAATGACATGGATGTTATAGCACCCTCAGGAGTTGTACTCCAGCATCATATTGTTAGTAACACAGAAAGCTGATTCATCCCAATCACCAATCAACATTTAGCTGCAATCATCACACTCACATCCTCCATATAAACACAATCTTACGGAAGCTCATTAACTAGATAATCAGCCCACGCTACCTGTGTTGTAATCCAGCTCGCCACAAAGCGAGCAAGTGTTTACAACTTCGACAAAACAATCAAAGCCTTTCAGGACATTTTGAGCCGACACAGAACAGTTCTCAATTAATTTACGTCAGACTGAAACAACTGCTGAATGGATAGAAACTTTGCCGACATTCGTGGTCCCCAGAAGATGGAGATTAGTGACTTTATGGAGGTTGAAATTTATGATTTTGGATGAAATGTCCTGAATTGGATGGATTGCCTTGAAATATGTTTCACACATTCACGCCCACTAACACACCGTGTCCTGACTGAATGCAACACAAGCTACTGTCAGCAATAAAATTAGTTTGACCGCATTGTTTTCTTTTGGAATTTCCTAACTGGCCGAGTGACGCTGTGCAACGTGTGTGGTGAACTTTCAAAAGACGCGCTTTCTATTTACTCCTGTCGCTTGCTTTGAAAGCTCATTTGTGAGGTTGAAACGAGTTGTCAAAAAAATAAGGTGGCAGTTTATGTAATTTCCAGTAAGTATCACAATATAAACTGTGTGTTTTGTGTTTAAAAAAGTGAAGAAAGATAACAAGTACTCACCCATCGTTTAAGAGGTTACGTCTCCATTATGATCTCGAGCGCACAGCTGATAGGTACGTGGTTTGTTTACTTGACGTAACAAGTGCATAATCAATGCATTCAGTGCGGACAAAGCGTGTCCAGTGTTACTGGATGCAATGCGATGGTTGGACTCTCGGTTGCTGTTAGGACGCGCAGTTGAGATGAACTCAGGTCGGGTCAAAATTCCAACGTGATGAACACAAGATGCAACCTCCGAGGCTTAGAAATAAAGCCAATGCGGAAGTGCCAAAGTTCCTCTAATGTCCACTAGAGGCTGACTCCAAAATACAGTAAAACCCCATAGAGCCCCATGTTAAAATTTCCAACTTTACAGCAGAAATAAACACATTTACAGCCTGGTACAAAAACTGCTTTGGTCTCTGTAGTTAATTCCAACACTTACGACATGTTTGCAGGGGTGAATGTTTTTTTTTCATAACTCACCCATTTACATTACTTTAGGCTCAAAGTTACTAATATTCAAGGGTGGCGCAACTTGAGTGACAGAATTGAAATGCCTGACTTGAGGCTTCAGAGCGACAGTCCAAAAACCAAAGGGTGATGTCACCGTAGCTACATTAACTATTTTTAGTCTGTGGTTGAACAATTTCAGAACAGATACCATCAGCCTCAGCTGTACTTATTGTTTAGTGCGAATTATGTTAACGTTAACGTAACGGTGATGATGGCGTGGATTACATCTGCTTAGCAAAGCATGTGATTCTGCCTTCAAATGCTCCTCCAAAATTCCTTATTTACCATATCTATGAGTTACGAGCACATGAACGGCCCTCCAAATTCTTAATTAGGAGTGGAAAATTTGAAAATTTCATTGATATGTGAGTTGCAACATTTGTGTGATGTTTCAGGGAAGCAGAAATGGCTTAAATCATGGAAACATTGTCAACAACTGATGGTTAAAAAATTATGCATTTCTTTTTTTTTGTTCCTAGTAGCACATTTTAGTAAATGCATCTATTAGCTGCAGCAAGAAAGCAAACTTTTAACTATAAAGCATGCCAGGCGAGTATACTAACATTGGCAACAACGTTATTTTATAACGTGAGTTGCCAACTTAACATCATAAATGCATAAACATGACGGGCAAAAGTCAATGTTTTTATCAGTTCATATAAATATCAATTTATGATCACATGTAAAGTGTCTTGTGGTATTAATGTTAACTGCTGTCCATGTAGAGCGACCTAGACTCAATATATAAATATGTGTAATATATAAAAAATGCAACAATACGTGAAAATAAACTGGAAACTGCTATCAAACTCTGGTTTAAATGCTCTTAAATGCAATAAAATGCAACCCGTCTTCTTTGTAGCTTCCTACTTTACGACCTAATGAACGCAACAAAGTCGGAAACAACTTCCCAACTCGGAAACTGCGACTTTCAGAGATCACATGAACGCAGCGTTAGCATTGTACTTGCGAGAATGTTAACATAGTGAATGTGGTTTGCATGCATTTAGCTCTCAACAGCGCTGTGGAGACTTGCTGCGACCCTTTGTCCTGTTTTCTCTGTCAAACACCTCTGAAGCAGAATAATGTAAAAATGTAACTATTATGACTTGTTATTAGTGGAGACGAAGAGTTAGCCAGAATAAATTCATTCATTCATTCATTCATTCAATCACTCTTTCAAGGCCAAAGCTAGCATGATCAATGAGTCAGAACATGCACAATTATGAAAAAAAGACCAAGGTGGAAAAAAAGGAGGAAATTTCCTTTAAAAACCTTATCTGAATTGGTAGAAAAAGCACCTAAAAACATGCTGTTATGTTGGAGTTCATATCAGCACATCATTATAATCTCACTGCATCCTTGTGTGCAAACACTTGCCACTGAAGCATAACGTTCACTAGTGGTGTAAATCACTAGTTTTATCACAATACAGTATCATATTTGTGGCACGATACGATTTTGATTTGATTTAATTCAGGAGCTAGAAACTGATATGAGACAATATCACGTGATCATTTAACACAATCGATTACAGAAGAAACCCCCACCCCACTTTTCTTTTTTTTTTTGATTTTGGCCATAAAATAAAAAAAGGCACATATAAATAACTGTAAACAGTTATTACTGGTTAAGTGCAGTAAAGTTCACTTTAAATTGACTTCACTGACTCACATAAAACACAAAAACATTTAACAAAAGTATAACATTAACTCAATAATAACTTTCATTCACAAAACAATTATTTTTCTGCTAGTCACCCATTATTAGCTTAAGCACTTATTATATTGCATAAACTGGCCGAGAAGCTAGCAGAATTTTATCTACCCAAAGCTAAAATTATTTATACTTTTTCTTACTTACCGTTGGTTTAAGTCACTATTTCTTGCTTTTAACATTGTTGAAACGGAGCAGCTAATATTACTGCAGCAACAGCAAGAAGTTAGCAGAGTGATAAAGCCGACGGTGTTTTGTTTCCTAAATATTTTATCTGATAACAGCATTGTTTGTATTTGGCATGAGCTTTGTTTGTTCACCTGTCTTTTCTACTAAATCCAGCATATTTCCACACTGCTGATTTTTATTCTGGAGTAAATATCCTCATCATCTTTATTTTAGCTGCTGATGTTATCTGCTTGTGACGCAGATGACATATATATATATGGGATGAAGATATGGATTAATGATTTATGTTAAATGATGAATTATGATGTTTTATGACGTCTATGATATCAGATCTTTGATAATTGAATCGATATGTCGACTGAGTTCAATGCATGTTTTACCCCTGATACTTACAAAGGACTTGTTCATGGCCCGTTTGACCTCGTCTGAGCCGTCGCTGTAGATCTGCTGGAAGAGCTTGTTGAGCGCCGCGTCTCCTTCCAGCTTCTCATTTTTCTCCTCCTCACTGATGTCCACCACCATCTTGTCCCATTTGTGGGTGAAGTGGGACGATGACGGGTACTGGTCTGATGGAGAAGAGAAACAGGGTCAGAAAGGCAACAGTTCATACAGTTTTGGTTAAGACCAAGCCAGAAGGATTTTAAGTGTTTTTCCTTAAGTAAAGAAATATTTTAAGGGGTTCTGCACAACAACCTTTTATATTTCTCTCAGAAATTAACCCTCAAGTGTCATACTTTAGGTGAAAACTTTAGGTGCTTTGTGAAACCGGTCCTTTCCTTTGTCTTAATGTGTTATTTTTCCACCTTCTATTTATTTTTATTGCATATTATGGTTGTTGTTGTTGTTTTTAGTTTGTTTAACGCTTTTTATGTGCTTTGACTATTTTCACTGTTTAATATTTCTTTTAGATTTGTATATTTTTTATTTGATTTCCAGCTCTGGCCTGTTTGCAACTTATTTTTAGTGTTTGGTATCCATGAGCTGCACAAGGATTTGATTTATTTGTCATATTTATAATTATATATTTCTATACACTGTAAGGTTTTAATTTAGCACTTTTATGTAAAGCACTTTGAACTGCATTTTATGTATTAAAGATACTATACAAATAAAGATTATCATTATGATTAATATTTTGGGGGGATTTTGGACCATTTTTATCAATTCTCGAGTGGACTAAAATGATTAAATTTAGCACCAAATCTGTGTAACAGATGGTATCAAGCAAAAAATTGCTGCAGTAACTCATCAGACATAACTGAGCATGGGAAAAGACAAAAAATACTTTGATCAAAATGTTCTAAGCCGTGACACACTGTGAACTTTTAAAAGTTTAAATAGCTGCCTAACAAAGGCACCTTTATTGCATATTTATGACTAGAAACACGACACACAGTGTGGAGCTGCATCTTAAATGAATCTTTAGGTTCCCAGCTTTCAGATGATGTATACCACTTCTATGTGGCGTATACTGTCGAGCTGCTGTCTCCACCTACATATCCGCTGCCTCCCTAAAAAAAGACAAAAATGAGTCTATGACAGGGAGGTGGAGTTGAGGAGGGTAAATCAGCTGAGAGGCATTTGGAAAGATGGCGAGGAGCTCTTTAGTCACACTGAAACAAACAGCTGAACGCTTTTGTGAAACACTACTAGTGTCCATAAATGTTTTTCATTGAGATTTTAATTGAACGCCGTTAATCATCTTGACTTTTATCATCTCATCACACCAAGACGTATTAACTGAGTTCTTTTTTTTTTTGGGCTCGCTTTGCGCCCGGATCATCCAACTCAAGACTCTGAAGGATCACATTGTGATTTGATTTCTATATTTTGCGGGATGAAATACGCCCACTGTAATCCCAACAAGAGAGACGGAGAGCGGGGGGAATGTAATCCAGACGCAGATTTACATAAATACAGCTACCAGACGCACAGTCGACATATTCAGGCCAAAGCGTGGACACGCGGCAATGTGATCCCATAAAATCAGATGTCAAATATGGTGTTTGAATGTAACAGTAGTCCGAGTTATAAGCAGGCACTTATAAACAGGCTGAGCTGGTTGCATGGAAAAGATGGTTTGGTTGCCCACTTAACTTTTACTCCCCCCTTCCTCACACTCACACACTCACACACACACACACACACTTACATAAGTAATTAATCCTGTCAGTAATGGGAATGTGTGGGCTAAAATACTGAGTCATATTTTTGCTGTCATACCTTTCCCTCTCTCTGTATACTTTCGCCGTCAGACTAATGAAAGACTCTAGCAGAGCTTGACTGCCCACTCATTTTAGTGCCGAACAGACAAACACGGGAGCTCATATTGATCTTTGCAGAGAGAGAAATAAGAAGAGGGAGAAAGAGAGAGATGAGAGCAGAGACAGGAGGACGGTTGAAGCAGGGAGAGAGGGTGTAAATGCAGGAGCTGCGGACTGACTGGGATTGAAGTGTTTGATGTTGGACTCCTGTCCTTCTCCCTCCAGCTTCTCCCATCTGATGGCATCTGTCTTCTTCATCTTGAACTCCACCTGACAGAAGAGACGAAGAAGAAGAAGAAGAAGAAGAAGAAGAAGACGGGAGATAACAATGTTAAACAAAATGTTCTGCTTTGGGGACAAAAATAACACTTTCATTAGAGTGACATGTTAAAAGTACAGGACATCAGATCATTACTGAGGCCAGAGAGGCTGCCTGTTCAGTGCCTACGTCAATTCTGAGTGTGTGTGTGTGTGTGTGTGTGTGTGTGTGTGTGTGCGAGAGAGAGAGAGAGAGAGAGAGAGAGAGACATCAGGGATATGCGGGGGCACAGCTCAATCTCGAACCTCACTGACAGACATACTGCACTAACGAGATGCCTGTCAGCCAGAGGGCCAGTGTGAGAGACGGAGCGAGCGTGGGGGAGGGGAGGGGAGACGGGGGGAGATCCTAATTCCACACAGCAGCATCTGATCCAAATCATTACACCAGGAGAACATGGGAGAGGAGCAAAACAATGAGGGGAGAGAGAGGACATGGACGCACGCTTTTAACTCTGAGCTGCATTGACAGGGCACATACCAGAGAGACACGCGAGCCCCCCCGTCGCCCACCCTGCCGCCCATTAACGGTGTGTGCGTTTGATATGCGCACACGTGAAAGACAGCGCTAGTTATGTCGGTGCAATTAAGGAACATTTCTGCTCTGCTGGGCGATGTGATGATTCATTTATGAAGGTGCCAGAGGAGAAGAGGGAACCAAGACAAGGTTAGAGGAGAGTGAGGGGAGCAGATTGAGGGGAAGAAGGCAGCGTGATCGCTGCTGCCTCCTCCAACGCCGAGGTGATGAGCAAGTGCGAGTGGCAGTACACTGATAGATCGCTTCGGTGTGTGTCAGCGCTTTCTGCCCCACAAAGGGCCTCTCGTGCACAGCGAGGCATCTGTGCAGTGTCCGAAATTAACTTTTTTTGGCTCACCTGCGACGGGCTGTGAAACTAAAAAAAGATCTCTGCTGAGAATACAGGTCACCGCCCAAATAATTCATATTCATCCTTCAAAAGAATGTGTCACCCAACTTTTATGCAAGTTTGATGTTAAGCTGTGAGTTAAAGGGATACGTCACCGATTTCAAACCAGCTTTGTATCAGAACACTGTGGGTAGTATCTGCAGATGAACTGTGGTTTCTCCATCCGCCCAGATATCCCCGACATGTGACACCATTTGTGTCATCTGTTTCTATAGCCGCATTTCCACTGCCTGTTCGAGGCGGGAATATCACGCCATATAACGCATCGCTGTTCTGTATGTAACATCTGATTGTGGAAAGGGGGACAGAGTGGACTTGCCTCTGAGCCAGGAGTAACAGCCCCAAAACCAGTTCAATGTAAAACTACAAAGAGGAATGGCGGCCATAAATGTTCAGAAACTTAAAACAATGACAGGGTTACAACAGCTTAAGACACGTTAGATTTAAGACTTTTTGAGACTTTTTTATGCCACTTGGAATGAAATTTAAGGTCAATTACCGTTTAGGGACAAGATTTCCCCAAACGTTTATTATAACATAACGCGTGACTTTTTTGGTGACGTTCATGCAAGGGGAATTTAACAGATTTTAAAAATCTAAAAAATCTAAAACAAAATAATAAAAGACATTACCTGTTAAATTTGGATTTTACAATGCAACGTCAGAAAAAAAAGAGACTGTTTTAAGACTTTTAAATGATTTATTTAAGACATTTAATTACCAATTAAGACCTAATTTTTAGAATAATTAAATCAATGCTTTTTAGACTTTTTAAGGATCAGCAGGAAGCCTGAATGAGGTCTTAGAGCTCATTCACCTCCGAGCGGAGGACGAGATCAGCTGCCATATAATAGACGTTAAATGATTGTGATTGACACGTTAATGCTGTTATTGTTAAGAGACCCCTGCCGGCACATATTATTTGTCACGCCAGAGGCAGACGCTCGGGTCAGGTGCATAACTTTCTGGTAGTTGGTGCTTTTTGACTTCTTAAGTGAAAGTGTCACTTTTCTCTGTTTTCTCTGGTCATGTAGCACCACTTTCCAAAGTATTTGCGTCTTTCTGCTGCAGAGACGGCCTAGTTTTATGTGAGGATCCTCTTTATGTTGGCAAAATACTTCCTAAATCTTAATTCGGACACCCAAACCCTCACAACCTTCCGACATCAGAACTGTCTGACAGTTTGTTACTTTCTGAAATCACTAATCTGACATTTGCACCCACTTCACACTGTGATTAACGAGGTGTGAAGAGGTGAGAAAGGAAGCAGGTCTGAACTGTAAAACTGAGCTCAACACTCACATCCACACTGAAACGTTTCATTTTAACATAAAAATGACCTCTGTGCATACCAGCGTTTTAACAAGGTTTCAGAAATAATCTAGTAATTAGGCGGCCAAGGGTATTCTACGCAATAATTTATTTGTGCTGGCCCGTCGTGATTAGGTACCAAAAACCCAGCTGCCAATGAGACAACAGTACTTACACGACTGGTACCGACTGGACCGAATCATAACGCAGATTTCGCTGTCAGATTGTGCGAGTAGCGAGCGTACATGTGTGCCAGTGACAGTAGGCGGGTTTCCATTAACCCTTAAAACTGCACAAATTGAAATTGTGTATACAAAACACGGCTGATGGAAACACGTCTATTTCATAAAAACATTAACACTTTTGCCTTCCAGTGAAATCGGCGAGCACGTGGCGGAAACGAGTGCTGTTGAGCCTAACTCAACTTCAGCATAACTTCAGTAAGCATACTGTATATACAGGATGTACATGAAAAAAATACTTTCACTTTGAAGTAACTAAATCATCACCGCACATTTGCAAAGGTGCGTCACAGCAGTCCACCCCTGTAGAGTTTGAGACAGGAGGAGTTATTTTGGGTGTCCGGGGTTCTGGAGGTAACACTTGTTCACTGAATTCATTTCATGCAGAGACAATGTTAGGTTACCATCTGCTGGAGCACTTCAAAAGCTTGGATTTGCATGAAACTCTTGGCTGAGTCATCAATATGAAAGATGAGCTACTAGGTTTTCAAAATATCTGGTTCTCTGATGAAAGTTCAAAGGTAAAACCCTGTGTGCACAAAAATGTAAGCAGAGAAGTTTCCATCCAGGTATTAAACACTCTGAGCTACTCAAACGTTAACTCTTCAAAGTTTATTTGTGATTCAATAACTCTTTTCTTTGGCAGAACACGTATGCAGACAGACCTTCTTTCAAATTAGTATTGTTATAGATTATATTGATTTATTTGTTTTGTATGGCTTCATTTGTGTATTTTGGGTTCTACCGTGGCTTGAGTGAACGGGTAATGACTACTGCGCCAAATCCCGGAGAGCAGAGAGCGGTACGAGGTGATGCATACAAGGATCTGTACTTTATATGCAAAAGTTTTTCAAAAACAAAGCACGATGCGAATCAGGGCATCGGAATCCAACATGCAGGAAATTCTCCAATAAACTGCAAACATTTCGCAGGTCTATTCTACAGTTACATACACCACCAGACAAAAAAACAAACAAACAAACAAACAAAAGAAAATCTAACCCTGAATGATTGATGTCGGTTCAATTTTTTTTTTTAATTTTGAAATTGATCTTTTTATTTTATATAGCATTAAAAAAAGTCTTAAATCTAACTTGCCATAAGCTTAAGGAACCCTGTATAATACTTTGATTAACATCAGTATCTGTTCATCCAAAAGGGTAAACAAACACACACAAAACTTATCGCATAATAAAAAGACAAAAGATCTGAAGACATCCCACCTGCTGTAATCTGAATTTCAAGCACTGCTACAAAAGCTGTATTAGTTTGAACGCCAATTAGCCGTATTTGTCAGCCATTAGAGCAGGTTGGCAAATCAGCACTTTGATATGCACTGAAGTCTTGAAAGCACCATGAGACCTCTCACAGCGCTCTAAGGAGCCTCTGCACCCACCCTGCAGGTGCATCCGTCAAAGACACAAAAATTATTCAATATGTCAACAGGAGCTGTCTCAACAATCGATTGAAATCAGATAATCAAACACTTAAAGTCACAACTGATGAACAGGGTTTAGTAAATCAGCAGAGAGACACTGATGTAACCTGGGTAATTCAACAACACTATAGGTTTGTGTTACAGGCGTCAGTTTTCATTATTTTAACTTTATTTCTGAGAAAACATGTTTTTTTCCATCTGTCTGTTAGGGCAAATAATCTAAATACTACGTTACCCATAAGCCTCAGTACAATACTGTTATGGTATTTACGGGATACTTCACTGATTTTCAATCAGCTTTGTCTCAACACAATTTGGGTAGTATGTGTAGGTGAACTGAGGTAAACTTCTCTCACTAACAAATGGACCAGGTGAATTAAACAGGTAAAAACACTGAATACGACAGCTTCACGTTACGAAGTTTTTACCAAAGCTGTTTTTCAACTTCAACTACAATGTCCTGTAAGTCGAGACACATCCTAAATTCTTAGAAAAGTCCTAAAATCTTAGAAATGTCTTAAAATCCTGTTAACGTCCTGAAATCCTAGAAATGTCCTAAAATCCGAGACGCATCCTAAATTCAGAGAAATGTCTGAAGAAACTGAGAAAAATGCTAAATTCCTAGAAATGTCCTAAAATCCTAAAAACATCATAAAATCCTGTAAATGTCTGAAAGTAAATCCAAGATATGTCCTAAAATCCTGGAAATGTCTTAAAATCCTAGAAAAGACCTAGAAACGTGCATGGGGCTGCTTCTGCCAACTTCAAGGTTGTACTGGCCAACGTCTGAATGATAGCCCCAGAAATAATCATTTATCAAATAACAAATCAAATAATCAAATAATAATGCATGTTTTCAGTATTCACAGTCACATTGATTCATGTAGCTTTGTGAGGCGTGTCTGTACTCCAACAACCAAAAAAATGTATTTTTTTGTTGCATTAGGAGTCCAAACACTTCTCAATGGCCTCAAATCATGCCTTCTGGTCCCAACAAAACCTCCTACTTTAACACCGACCACCACAGACAGTCTGATAACAACAGCCAAAGCACAGCAGGACACGTAACGAGCAACATCACTGCGAGAGGACAAGTAAGTAGATTAAGACCTTTGTGCACAAAATTTAAGATTTTCTTGATAAATTTAAGACTTTTCAAGGCCTTAAATTTGAGAACATTAAATTTTAAGGCTGTTTAAGAGTGTTAAGACCCTGCAAGTGCCCAGATTTTGAATCAGTGTTGCAGGTGCCGTTCACTCTCTGTAATGTTTCTGTGGCGTGAAGCGCAGAAGGACTCATGCCACGACTCTGTGTGTAAGTGTGTGTGTGTGTGCATGTGTGTGTATGTGTGTGTGTACGTGTGTGTGTGTGTGTGTGTGCATGTGTGTGTGTGCGTGTGTGTGTGTGTGTGTGTGTGCTTGTATGCGTGCTCCTGGGCCATACAACATTAATCTGCTGCCACATCTGTGTTTCCTGGCTTTTAAGGGACATGGCAGGCCAGGCGCCGTGTGTGTGTCTCTCTGTGTGTGTTTCTGTGTGTGTGACAGGCGAAGAGATGCCTCGTAAAGGGATGTGACAGCAGAGGCACATTCAGGGGCCACCACCCACAGGACCCCAGGGGCTGGACTATACAATACTACACTACACACACACAGACACATGTGGACACACACACATGCTATTTACAGAGGGGCACTGGGGTCCCGTGTCGTTTGTCACATGTGTTTGGACCCATCACCCCCACCCCCCGCCATGACTGCCTCGCCCAGCGTCTTCTCCCTCTTTCTCCAGATCCCCGCGGATTTCAAAACAAACTCGGCAAGAAAGACGCATAAATGAAATAAATATAAACATCCTCAGACGTTGACAGGCATGAAAATTAAAGAGCGGAGACGCCACTTTAGCTATTTGCCCAAAAGAGATGAGTTTGGGAGTGAATGAACGGGCGAGCGCGGCTTCAAAATCCCGTGGAGTGTGTTTGCGTGCACGCGTCCGGGTGTGTGTGCGTCAGCCGTCTGTTCTGATCAAACACACTGGTGTGTAATTGGCTCCCCGTTGTCGCGGTGACCCCTGCGGTTGGAATGTCTGTCGTGGTGGAGGACAGGAGGAGGTCGCACTGACGATAATGTGCTACAGACGACACTCACACACACGGCAAATACTTTGTGTAAATGACACAAGTGTGTGGAAAGATTACTGTTCAGCCTCTGTATTTGTGTGTGTAGTGTGTGTGAGTGTGTGTGCGTGCCTGCACACACACGCCCGGCTTAGTCTGCCCCTGCTAAGTTGTCTTTAAAGACAGCGAGGAGATGAAGCGTAAACATTGTGGAGCGAAGAGTGCAGGGCAGCCTATTACAGAGACAGACAGACCGACATTGGTTGGGAATCAACAGCTCCGAGGCAATGCTTTTTTTTTTTTTTTTTTTTTCCAAACGCTCATTAGGGATGCATGCCAATCTGGAGAAACTTGATTTGCTGATGCCGTTGTTCATTTGAATGTTTTTTCCCCCCAGTGGCTCCTTGGCTTCAGGAAAATGAAACAGCTCCAAAATATTTAAATGAGGCACGCGTTGAGAGAGCTGCTCAGTTGGACGGGTTCTTTCACACTGTCGTGCACGTGTTTACACCCATTTCACCTGTAGAGTTTATAAAGACGTGTTATGTCCTTTTGAACATTTAAACCAGTGATGAAAATCTGGCCCCTGATAAGACCCTCTCCCTCCCCACATAAAGGTGTCAGAGAGCATAAAACAGAACCAAAATAGAGCTTGTTTATCAAAAAGTGCCGGTGGGGGATCGTCCAAAATTCTAGAAATGTCCTAAAATCAGTCCTAAAAACCAAGAATTGTCTTAAAATCCAAGAAACATCCTGATAACCGAAAAATGTCCAATAATCATAGAAACGTCTTAAAATCCCAGAAATGTCCTAAAATTTGAGAAACATCCCAAAATTATGGAAATGTCCTAAAATCTGACAAATGTCTTAAAATCCTAGAAATGTTCTAAAATCAGAGAAACCTCCTAAAATCCAAGAACCATCCTAAAATCCTATCAACATCTTAATACCCAAGAAATATCCTAAAATTCTGAAAAAGTCCTCAGTCCTAGAATCCAAGAAACATCTTAAAATCTGAGAAACATCCCAAAATTATAGAAACGTCCTACAATTTTAGATATATCCTAAAATCATACAAACATCCTGAAATCCTAGAAACGTCCTAAGTGTTTTTAGTGTCCTAAAATTCAGAAAAACATCCTAAAACATCCTAAAATCCTAGAAACATGTACGGGGCTGCTGCGACTGGCCCCAAGCAAAGCAAGTTCAGTATCTGTGATTTAAATGCTGCAATAAGGGCTTCTTATGAGCACAGTTTTGTGTGTGTTTCTGTGTGTGTGTGTGTGTGTGTGTGTGTGTGTATGTGTGTGTATGTGTGTGTGTGTGTGTGTGCATATGTGTGTGTGTGTCTGTGTGGCCATGAGTACCGGAGGAGCCCAGTGGACCAGGGAACAGTCAGGGCTTTGTGGGAGAGGAGGAGGTTTTGAACACTCTCTCTCGTTATCCTAGAGGTAGAGATGTGTGTGTATGTGTGTGTTTGTGTTTGTGTGTGTTTGTTTGTGTGTAAGGCAGACAGAGAGACAGAAGGTGTGTGTGAGAGGCCACAGAGAGATTGACAAAACAAAGACAAAGAAGATCAATGAGGAAGAAAGAGTAAAAAGCAGACAGAGTGTAGAGGGATATGAGCGGCGGTGTAAGACCGTCGTCAGCTGTGGTCTCTCTAAGACTGAGCCCTTGTTTAAGCTGCAGCCCACGTGCACCGCTGGTATGCAGTGTCTGCTGTTGCCATGGAAAAGTGAGAAAGTGAGTGAGTGCTTTTTGAGAGGGGGCAGTTTCTGTGCAGGTCAGTCTCCGCTCGGCACAGTGTAGCCGGTGGATATAATGCACACAATATAGATGTCAGGTTATGTAACGCTAACTAATCACATTTTTGCCACTGTGGCAGCGTGCAGTGGATATTTTCAGCACCTGTGATCACGCTCTGCCCTCTCGTTCCCCCTGTGGCCTTGCTGTTAAATAAACTTGAAAAAATATGGCCATTGCTCTCAGAGGCTCTGCGGTTTGGCTTGTTCGGGGATGTTTATACCTTGGCATAAACTCTTGTTTTTTATTTTATCTTGTTCATCAATGTCACACGAATATGGATCCAATTTAAATATATTGGGCTGGGTATGGGTGGAGGTTTTTTCTATATTGGTGCTATTTACAGATGTGACAATTCTGAAATTCGGGGCTGATACCGATACCGATGTTTAACCCTTTTGGCCCTGAGGAACTTGGCTCAATTTGGCAATGAGCAACGAGAGGAAATTACCTCAAAAGTTACAAGAAATTAGCAAGAAGTACAAGAAAACCTCTCCTAGTGTTGATTTCACAGCTGAATATTGGACTTACATTCATCAGGTGTCCAAAAACACAACTACAAATGTCTGATAGTCTTGCTCTGAAACTTCCTAATATACGAATAAGTAAATGTTCCAAAACAGGTTCACCAAATCAGCTTAAGAGGTATGTCAATGTCGTGTTCACAACTTATATCCGCTGCCCAAAAACTCAGTAACTGCAGATTTAAATACTGCTTAAACCCAGTGCTTAACATTATTATTGTATTATTTTATTGTATTTTTTTAAATTAACAGTAAAAAGGTTGTGTCACTGAGGCTTTTGCATCAGTATAAACTCACTAGACACTTTTGAAATGACATTTATAAAAGGCAAGAGACATTTTTACTGTATTTGACTACATTTACCTCAGTACTGAGAGAAACACCAGCTTTATAAATACAGTCTTACCTCCGCTCTGCTTGTGTAGGTGGCCTGTGTATATTATCTACGTCTTTTTCATTTCCCATAAAGGTCATTTGTCTCTGACTGGATTAATTACACAACTACTGCTGAAAATCACCATATTACCATTTTATGAGTGATAAACTTTTTTCTCTAACGTGGAAATTAACTTTGGTAGGAGTAAACTTCATGCACTCTGCATTATCGCTGATTTTCCAGACTTGGTGTCCGTCCCTAAAATGTTCAGAAACATTTCCTGAGTGGAGTCGTGTCGAAATTCTCTACATACTCTGTATCACTTTTTACTGCAGTTTAAAAGTCTCTCGCTGTCACAGAGATGAGGAAATACAAAGACGGCTGTTTTACTCCAACTTCCTTGCTTCCCTTTCAAAACAAAAGCCCTCTGACAGAATCCCATCAGTTGCTGATACAAGGCATTTTATTTTGAAACACTTACAGGACCGTGTTGTCGGCAATGCGGGAGCTTGCACGACTTCCTAAACGAGTGGAGTTTGAGCTCATAAATGTGGAAATACAGAACTCATAGCAGCAGGCAGCGACACAGCAACGTTGCAACAACACTACATGTGTGAACACAACACGCATGAAACACACTGCAGTACGGTGAGGCTGAAGTCACGCACACGTGACTCGTGCTGTGTGAAACGGGCCTTACTGCGGTCTGATGGGACTGTCTCTTGCCCCATCTACTCCAGCATTGCCACTTCATGAGCAAAAAGACGCAAGACATAAATATTTCTGAATATAGTGCATGTGTGAATAATGAAAATATCAGTGTGTGAAAGATGCTATTGAAATCCAATCTCTGAAGTGCAGCTTGGAGGACAGTC
Source organism: Plectropomus leopardus (assembly GCF_026936395.1). NCBI lineage: Eukaryota > Metazoa > Chordata > Actinopteri > Perciformes > Serranidae > Plectropomus > Plectropomus leopardus. Next base: position 33,281,413 of record NC_142187.1, on the reverse strand, counting down.
CCAGGATCAGTCTGGGAACTGAATGCTTGAATGCTGATGCACTGATTTATCGGCTGAACATCGATATTGGCTGATATTCGCCATGCTGGCTGTCATCGGTCTATCGACAAACAGGATGGCATCCACCGATGGCAGTGGCTGATTCTGTGTATGCTGAAAAGCAGATCAGTGACATACCACGTCTCACAAACAATAGAAAATATGTTTGGGACAAAAAGACATCTTTCCCAGAGCACTGTTGGGACAAAAGGACGCAAAAAACTCTGTTTAGAAAAAGTCTCTCTGAAAATGCTACACTGTGATCCATAAATCTGTGCTGAAATCGGTACGAGGAGAGCCAGTTAACATTGGCTGTTAGCAGCAGATGGCTGGAACTAACAGCTGACGGAGGTTGCATGGAGTTACATTATGACGCACTCAAGCTCTGTTTGGTAAAAATGAGAATTAGAGGAATGTCAATTATAGTTCTCATAAGAGGTGGGAAAAATGACATAGATGTAATTATATTTGGAGCAACATCGTAACACCAAGTTTCATGTTTTTGTTTTTTAATTAAATAAATTTGATATTACAAATACAAATTTAACTTTTGGCAGCCTTCTAGAACAATAAAATCAACAGTTTAATTGAGTTTAGTTTGTTGTGTTGTGTTGTGGTTTGTTTCTGTATTGGCTTTTGGTTGTGGTTTACACTATGATGCATTCAAGCTCTATTCAGTACAAATGAGTATTAGGTGAGTGTAAATTATAGCAAAGTATTGTGATGTTTTTGGACAACATCTTATCGCCAAGAGTCTTTTTTAAAAAATTTTTTTAAATAAATCATTGATTAACGAATAGAAATTAAACTTTTAGAAGTCGACAAGAACAATAAAATCACCTGTTTAATTTAGTTTAGTTTGGTTTAATTTAGTTTGTTTTGCTTTGGTGTTGTGGTTTGTCTTTGTTTTGGGGATTTAGTTTGGTTTGGTTTTTGGTTTGCCTTTTCATTTTATGGTATATACACAGTTGCTGCCAAGACTATCTCATTTATATGTTTTATCTCTTATAATTGAAAACACAAAAAAAGTTTTTAAAAAAGCATGGTTAATTATCATTTTACTAACTATAAATCACAATTTAATGTGTTTTTGTTGAGTTTCTTATAATAGGACACAGATGCTTTGGAAGAAGCTGTGCCCACAAACTGCAACGATCATCAGCATCATCACAACAATAGCTGTTGGGAATACGCAGGAACAAAGCAGAGCTTCACGCTGAACTGTATTGGCAAGAGCGGCGCGATCAATGGCCTAAAAGACGAATCCCTCCTCCTTAACGATTAAAAAAAACAATCAAAACAACTCACACACAAAAAACCTGCCACTTGATCCTCAGGCTGCAACCTGACAGTGGTCGAAACCCTGAATCAGCACACACTCAGCCAGCGCTCTCATTAGCCGACATCCTCTGTAATACACGCTAATTAGTCTATAGTAAAAAGTGCCCTTCCTACTCATTAGGCCCATAATCACCTTAAACAGTGCCGAGGACTACAGCCCTGTGTGTGTGTGTGTGTGTGTGTGTGTGTGTGTGTGTGTGTGTGTGTGTGTGTGTGTGTGTGTAGGAGTGAGGATTTGTGCATATGTGCGAGTTTCCTGTTCGCTGCTCAGATGAACCGCGTTAACGTCTCCACAGGAGCCACACTGCACGCAGCGAGAGTGGATTTTCTCATTTCTACCGCAGCTACAGTGAGCTTTACCAGCATTAAGGAATTATAGGTAGTGACAGCCTACTTTACAGCGCTTTAAATTATTGAGGAGATTAAGATGTTAATCTCAGAGTGGTATAATGATCAGTCACAATTTCAGTGAGCTGCTTAAACTCGCATCGGCGTGGTTTTCTTCTTATCTGACGTTTTACGTTACATTTTTAACAAAGACACAAAAATAATCAAGTATTACTTTGCCTGAATACACAAAGATATTAACACGTCGTTCGATGCTCTACTGCAAAACTGCAGTCCACAGATCTGAAGCGCAGTCAGAAGACCCCTCATTCCTCCAGTGTGACATTACTTCATCATATTCTCTTTATAGGGGCATAAAAAATGTTCCTGACATGTTTAATAGTCTGCTTCTTTATTGTTGAGAGTAAGTACTGGGACGGCGAGGCTACAGTCGTTCACTGATCCTGAGTGAAAAAATTCCACGACTTCTCATCGACTTTCAAAAACTTAGTTTGAGTACTTCCGTGACCCAAAAAAATGTTGTTTCTTCCTTGTTTGTTTATGTTTTTCACTTCAGAAAAGTGGTAAACAGTTTTATATTCCTCTACAGCTGCGCGCGGTGGAGAAAAACATCTGAAAACCTCCACTTCTTACTACTGTATGAAACAGGTTGTGCAGAATAATCTGGAAAATGACCCATTTGTTAAGCTCCTTGTTATTTCGTGACTCCCGCAGAGGAAAAAACACATTCCCCTGACTCTCCTTTGACTTAAATAAACCTCCGAAAAATCGGATATTCAGAAATTAAATGTCTGTGACCAACTGTATTCTTGCAACTTCTTCATCTGCTTAGTTTGAGGCCGTTTTATTATTTTCAGTTACAGCGTGTTGGTCAGTCGAGGTCACCGTAAGAGTGCATCTCTCCTTGTTTTATATAATAATTTAATGTTTTATGGTACACTTTCCCTATCGAAATAAAATTGCACTACATTACATTCATATGTCTTTAAGTGTACGATGGACTATTAAATGCAACTTGTGTTGTTGAAAACATGCAGGTCTGACATACACTCAGGTTCCTCCAGCTTAAAGCGAGACAGATTTCAGACCTTTTTAATGCCACTCGGAATTAAAACCAATTTTCTAATGACCAAAATTGAAAATTTTGTTTTTCCCAAATGTTTATGCAAAATAAATCATTACTTTACTTTTTTTGTCCAGTGAAAATACAGATACTTGTATGATAATGTAATTTTTTCATTGTAGTTCCACTTCCACAATGTTTTTTCCAGCGTTTGACGTAGATAATATATTGGGTTTATGGACAGAAGAGAGAAATATTTAGCTGGTTTTCTGGGCGATTTTGAGTTTCTCTATCTCATTTCCACAATCGGGATTCTCATCATTATGAGATTAAGAAAAGGAATTTATGAAATCATTAAAAAAAAGATAATGATGTTGCCAATTATTTACTATTTGTACAATGCAATGTCAGAAAAAAATAATAAAAATCCAACTTTCCTTGTCTGAGCAATTTTTAAGACTTCTTTAGATTAAATTTAATTCAGTTTAATACCTATCATGGCCCTAATTTAAGATGAATTAATTCAGTGCCTTTAACAGACTTATTAAGGATCCACGGGGCCCGTGCACACGCCTGTGTCTCTGGTTCACAAGCACGTCATCTGTCACGTTAAAATGTCTGTTAAACCTGTCAAAAATACTCATATAACATGTATGCCAGAATGTAAAATATGCAAAGCTGCTAATGTTAAAATTAGGAATGGACATGAATACTTAAGTGCTTAACGTAGACGTCAGTTAAGAGTAATCGCTACCAAATCTCATACCATGACTTTTCTTTCTTTCTTTTTTTTTCCCGTTTACATGGATAAAATCTTGTTTCATTTTAGAGGACCATGCAACACGCTGCCTCGTTTACCGGCTGTCGCTCTCTGCCGGTTTACTATGAGACACCATGAGACGACTGCTGCAGGAGTTTGAGAACAGTTGGTGAGAGCGCGCCCACACACACACACACACACACACACACACACACACACACACACACACACACACACACACACACACACACAAACAAACACACATACACACATACACACATACAAACAGGCTAATTTTATATGTGAGAAAATATTCCACTGTTACTCTGAATATGACAATATTTTGAGTTTGATACGAGTCATGTAAACAGCACATTCTGTCTGAATTATGCAAATTAGGCCTTTTTCCAAATTTAGCATTTCCCATTTAAGACGTGGGATATGTATATATCTGTATATATGTAGTATTTGGGTTTTGATAGCATTATTTGGACGTCTTTACAGCACATTTGGAATATGCGTCTCAGTTGGTGTTTGCATCACAGTTTGCGACGCGCGGCCTCTTGTCCGTTTACGCTCTGCTCTGCGTTAAAATGGATTTGTTATATACAAAACAACAGTTTGCGAGGCTTTAGAGTTGAGATGGCAAAAGAAAAGCAAATATTTCCAGTCAGAGGAAGAAACACAGCTACTTTTAAACGTTATGAAAGACTTGAAAACAGCAGGTTTTTTGATATGTGCAAAAATCAAAACAGTGAAAACGGTGACCTGCTCAAGAAGGTGATACACATCAAAGACGGAGGCCGCTGTGTGTGATCTCACGGTCGAAAAAGTCGGCCAGCAGGAGGAGAGTTTGATAATAATCTTATTTTGACGCATGAAGGAAAATAACAAACTGCACCAGCTGTTCCACTTTTCTATACGTTGACGTGATGAACGTCACGTTTGGGCACGTTAATTGAAGTACGCACAGGCTGCATGTAAACAGGAATATTAGTGGAATATTCATTTTCATTATGCACGTAAACAGCTTAATAATAAAGAAATATTGTGTTTTCAGAATAAGGACAAAGAGCTGAATATTTTGTGCATGCAAATGACATCAGTGAGGGATAATTAACAGGTTTAACACACCGTTGAAAGCTTTTGGTGTCAGTGTGAGTTTCCACGGACAGCTTGGTGTCGGGACAGCTGCTCGGAGACAAATTTAGCTGATTTTTCTGATATTAACTTTGAATAAATGGACTGAAGCCTGCTTGTTCAATGAATAAATTTCAAACTGCACTTGTTTTTAGGATGTTGGCTACTTTTTTCTTTTTTTCTTTGTATGACTTGGGACATCACACTTGGACTATAATAGTTTGGGATAAATTAGGGGTAAAATAGTGTGTGCTGGGTGGGTTTCTGGGTGTTTTGGGGGTAATGTTTATGTATTTGTATGTTATGTATGAGGAATGGTTACTAGTCTGCTAGCAACTAAGGGGGTACCAATTTCACAAACAAAAACAAATAATTTTTAGCACCACATTTGATTTTTTAGACAAAAAATTTTATAATAAGTTAATGTGAGTATGTGAATGTGGAAATAACTTAAAATGCTAAATGTTAAAATCCTAAAAAGTGGACTCTGTTGATTTTAATGCATCAAAAACACAGTAACTGGACTAGCAGAGGTCGAGTGTGATACCTTGGTGCTGAGGATCTTGAAGTTGCTCTGTTCGGGGATGATGGCGTGCAGGAGGTGCAGGTCGAGGTTGTGGTTGTCTCCTGATGCCAGCTGTATCGTAGCAGCGAGCTAAAGGGACCACAGACACCAGACGTTAGACATGACCCCTCATTGGTTTCTATTAAATTAACCCTTTCAGACCTGAGCTCACTGGCTTGATGTCTTTCAGAATAAGAATCGGGTTTATTTGTAACTTTTCTAAAACAGACTAAGCATATATGGGAGTGAAATATACTGACTGAAATATAAGAGACACATTGAAAAAAGAAAACAAAAACTTAGAAAACTTGGGTACATTCAGAGCAATAAGCAACTTCAGCAGAAATGACACAAAAAATTGTTAAAAAAAGTGAAGTTACAAGAAAATGACCTTGAAATTGAGAAAAAGAAAAAGAAATGACATGGAAATAAGTGTTTATATGTGGTAATTTTGTAAAATAATTTTAAATATATAATTCTAATAACTGTAAACAATTTTTTTTTGTCATTTTTCCCCATCTTTAAAAATATTTTTCAAAACCTACTTATTTCATGCAATTACTGGGACACTTCTTACAAAGCTGCTCATTACCTTTTCCCCTATGTTTCCAAAAGAAAAACACATTGAAAAAACCCCACATAAAATCTTCAAAAACTTAGTTGGTTTAGTCAGAGCAATAAGCACTTTCAGCAGAAAGGAGACACAAATTAGCAAAACAAAAGTACAAGAAAACTGTCTTGAAATTAAGAGAAATAAATGAAATGACTTGAAAAAATGCTTCAAACAATAATAATTCTGTAAAATAATTTTAAATATATAATTTTAATAATTATACACATAGTTTTTGGGACATTTTTCTCTAGCTTCTACTAACTGTTTTGCAATTAGTGGACCACTCCTTGTGGAATTGCTCATTACCTTTTTTCCCTTGTTTTCAAAGGAAAGCAGACCAATTTGCTCCGATTTTGAAGGTTTAAATACATGTAAACGTGTTTGAATGCTGCACAATAAAGGTGAAGTCCAGGTTTCAAAGGGTTAAGCAGGAGGCAACTTGAAAAACAAACAAAAATGTTGAGTCTAATTCAAGGTAGCGCCATAATTATGATGTGAATCATCCTTCCAGGCTAAATAATAAAGTAACAATCCCTGTGCTGAAACTGTATCGTCAATATTTTAATTTTGCTTAACCGCAGCCTTTGGAAAACACACCAAACAAAGAGGAAGATAAGAAGCGAGGGGGGGGCGGAGGTGTCAGCCTGTCCGTGAGAATAATCATCTGATGCGGCTGTTTTGTCGGCCAGGAGTATCCTCGCCCTGTCCCCTCCGGCCACAGAGTGACCAGTGATGAGGGGGGTCAGACAGCTCCTAACAGCCTGTCACTCACTGGGACTCGGTGGGCGTGCGGCTTGTTGGTTTAGAGGGACATGGACTCGGCTGTGGCCCAAATCCTCACACTCCTTACACACTTGTCACTTGGCAAATGCTGCCATCATATTAAAGAAAGCACGTTCTTGGGTCCAGGTCCAGGTAGGCTCACTCCCCCAAATTACAAATTATATTATTTGTCTGGCAAGGTGACATGAAACTGCAGTTTCTTGGTTGAGATAAAAACAATCAGATGTGTGCTTTTTCGTGTTTGTCAAGCGGTGCCCATTTACCAATAAAAAGCATTTATAAAAACGGCGAGTGCTTTAGATAAGGACTTGCTATCGAAGCTGTTCTGAATCGATGTCCTCTCAATATCGCCTGAAATAGCAGTTTATTTATATTTCACGACACTCTTAAAACTCTGGAAAATCCAGCATATTAACCATCTGTGTGGACCTAAAAAGATGCTGAATTCATCCCCCTCTCTCATGGAAATCAGCTGTAACCTGGTTTTATAAAGGCAGGAAACCCAATAATGTAGGTGACAGCCTGCTTTGTCCATGCCATGTTTTTTTTCTTCTTGTGTCATGTTTGACGTTATGGATTGACTGTGGTGATTTTTAAAGATAACATTTTTTTTTACAGTTTAACAGTTTAAGGCAATATTTTTTTCCCTTAAACTTTGTTGGCATTTTTTTTATTTTGTTGTGCAATTTTTTTTTTAAAAAAAAGGGCAATTCTTTTTCTTTCTTTTACGCATTTTTTCTGGCAGTTTTTGGGGCTTTTTTCTTCTCTAAAAGTTTTGGGCAATTCCCAAAAATAAGAAAAAAAATGCAATTTTTTTGATTTGAAGTTTTTTGCCAAATTTTAATGAAAATGTTTGGCTGTTTGTTTTTCTTCAATAATCACAAAAAATACACAATTTATCAAAGCAATAAACTGTAAAAACAGGAACTATCATTGGATTTTTACATTTCCAACAATCTCTAAACACACTGTGTGTTTTTACACTGGTTTGTGAAACAAAATTCCATGACTTTTCCAAAACTTTCAGGGTATATTTAATTTTCCAAAACCTTTCCAGGCCCAAAGAAATTCATTTTTGCAAATCCCATGACTTTACCAGCTTTTTCATGACCGTACTACAGCTGTAAATGTTAAAAATGCAGCGCAGTGATAATGCAGACATTTCAAACACCTGACTTTACACATTACCTGACTGTGCATTTAACGTACATTAGACCCATTTTAATGAGTCATCCGTCACTTTGTTAAAGGCTTCAGCCTCATGCACTCGCATGAATGTGACCTCATGAAATTTTAAGTCGTAACGTCACAAAAAATGGTCGCATGTGCGCCCACTTTGATCCCAGTCTGGATCTCTGTTTTTGTGCAGTGGGGAAGGGGCTTTTGAGTGGACACAATGTCAGACTGAAGATGGACACAGAGTGCAACAGGACGATAATTCTGTCTGCATTCAGGCAAGAGAAGCTCTAAAAACTGCCCACATGAGAAATAACTCGACTGTTATCATCTCAACATCACTTCTGTTTCTCTTCTTTTTTTTTTTGCGGAGGAACAACTTCAACTTGTAATCGTTTGCAATTCAACACCTACCACTTCTCTAAAAGTGGACTTTCTGATTTGGGACCAAATGTATGCACGAAGTAGTTCATCGGGGATAAAAGCTTAGAAAGTTAGCTCAAGTAGCTTTTGGGCAATTGCACAAAACTATCAAAGCCTCAATATTCATTTCCAGTTGCGCTGTCTGAAGGTATACAGCTGCTGCGCGCTCAGCCACCAGGGGAAAAGAGCTGGAACCACTGCCTTTTATCTCTAATTTCTTTTGTATATACTGACCTAGTAAAAAATATATGAACTTATCTGTACTTCACACCACAGAGCGAGCTTAACAAGTGACTGCGTGATTCGGAGCAAGCGAACTATTTCTTTTGAAATGTGGTAAACTCAGTTTGTTATTCTATTAGGAAAGACAAAGCCGCTCCCTGGGGTGCCCTGCAGTTACCCCTCTGAGAGAGGGAAGGAGAAGTGGAAAGAAGCAAAGGAAAAGAGAAAAAGAGAAAGAAAGAGGGTTGTCCCCCGAGGGCTCTGCAGCTGATCCGAGATCAGTTATGCCTTCTATCTACAGACAATTAGGAGGTTGGAGAAGCTGGGGAGGGTAAATTGTTCTTAGATCTGTACTTTGGGGGCAATGTTAACAAGGCACCACTGGAGGCATAGTTGGGTCCATGGGGATTGTGCGTGCATGTGTGTGTGTGTGTGTGTGTGTGTGTGTGTGTGTGTGTGTGTGTGTGTGTGTGTGTGTGTGTGTGTGTGTGTGTGTGTGTGTGTGTGTGTGAGACCCATCTAATGGGCCCCCCTGAGGAAACACCCAAAAGCGAACCCATCTCTGTTCCACACACACACAAACGCAGACTCTCTTCACTTCAATGCAGCACTTAAGTGTGTGTGTTTATACCTCTTTTTCCATGAAGTTGACACACACACCATCCTTGGGTACATTTTTTGCCATGACTGTGACGATGACTTGAGACTCTGTTTGGTACCAGTCATGTCTGCAAGAAACAAACACAGAAATGTGATAAACAAGTCTGAAGATGTTTTCTTTTGTCCACCACACATTTTTACAGAATTTCCAAAACATTTAAATAACTTTATTTTAAATTTAGAAAGAGTAAGACTATACAGCGATTCAGCCTATGGTTCATTATAGCCCTTCTTACATAAAGATTGCACTATAGGGCCGCCATGAGGTCCCTTCTTCATGCCTTGTTTGCATTTTCACACAGATTGGCAGCATCAGGCCGTTCCATGGTGTGATTTTAGACAGCATGCCGGCAGCATGGAACCAAATGTGGTGTGACATTTTACACAACAGCATTAACCTCTCGTGTGACACTTGGCGGGTTTCCATTACTCCTTGAATTGCGCAAATTGAAATTTGAATATAAAATACACCTTATGGAAACATGTCAGTTTCGCATTGATATTCACATGAACTAGTATTTCAGGTGATTCAAAAAAGTAATAATTTGCACTTAAAGCAATAAACTGCACTTTTTTGGCTTTTATGGGTCACGTGATGCTATGGCTGTGTGCTTGTTTGTATGAACTGGTTCCTTCATGATGCAGCAGGCGCTACATGAGGTGTTATTACATCGCATAACTCCACAAATCCACAATTCCTCGGTGAAATCGTGGACTATCACCTCCAAGAAATCCATCATACTTGGCCGCTCCCATGTACTTGATGTCACACCAAAGTTTACAAAGGTACAGGTCGCAGAGTGTAGCTTGTACTAAACCTATAAGATTGCAAAAATTACAGTCTGCCGAAATATTTAATCTCTGGTAAGAAATACAAGTGGCTGTTAGAATTGCTTCATTCACCAGCCAAAAAACCCCAAAACAGAAGTGATCTATTGAGTGGCTGGTAGATTAACGAATCCACCAGCCACAGTGGCAGGTGGATGAAAAAAATGAATTTCCAAACCTGCCGTAGGAACCCTGCATTTCTATAATGAATACATAAACCTCATGGGATCTAAAACTTCAAATAATACGAAGCATCATTAACATGTTTCGTATGCATTCAATGTATTCACAGTTATACGGAACGGGACTGCTTTGACACACTGAGGCTTCGTTAATCATTATTCTGCTATAATAAATAAAATAAACATTAAAAACAGATGCCTAGATAAGGCGTGTTTACATTTCTGCACTTACTTCACAGTTGTAGCCGCTGGTGTCTGCTGGGTCATTCAGCCCCCGGGACGAGATGACAATTAGAGAGGGAGATGTGGTGATGAGGCAGAAGGATGAAACAAAAATCAGGAAAAAACCCAAAACAGAACAACAACAAAATAAGCTTAGTAAAGCTTTGAAAGAGGAGCACACACACAGCTGATGGTCTCTGCTGATGCTGAGAGCAACAATGCCCCCAGCTGGCCGTGCGGAGAACTCACCCTGTTGCCGCCGTCGGTCTGCGTCTGATCTGGAAAGAGAGGAGAGAAATTTAAGCGAGCGGCAGGTTGAAACATTAAATACACCCTGCTTAAGCTGCCCGAATCGATCTCTAGTCTTTAGGTTGACGGCAAAGCTATAAGAACTTTACACATATTTGTCTGCAGAGAAATGACAGCAGACAGACACACAGACGCTCTCCCGTCCTCCACCAGTTTGTTTACTGGTCCATCCACGCCCATTAAAAGCCCTGTGAGCCCAAACAAGCCTGATCACCGTTTACCAGCATGCTATCATACATTATTCACTGACTTCATTACGGAGAGAGAGAGCGCGCGGAGAGGGAAGAGAGATGACGGGAGGCGTGTTAATGTTGTCTTAATGAGGTCGCGTTTGAAATGGTGAGGAGGGGTGTGTGTGGAGAAAAAGACTGTGTGTCAGAGTTTGTGTACTTTTAAACAAGCAGGGTGCCACATGTGATGGGACCAGGTGCTGTGTGTGTGTGTGTGTGTGTGTGTGTGTGTGTGTGTGTGTGTGTGTGTGTGTGTGTGTGTGTGTGCATGTGTGTGGTAAACACACTGTCACCGGAAGAAACAACCGCTGCTGGTGTGAGCAAGCGCAAGTAGGGTACTTTCAAGTTTTAGTGTGTGTGTGTGTTTGTGTGTGCGTATGTGTGCGCACGCCGTCTGTGAGCGAGCCTACGAAGGAGCTGGGTCTCATCGGGAGCTTTCAAACATCAGTAGCGTTAACTCTGATGAATCATACCGCTCCCGGGAGTACGTGTGCATGCGGGTGTGAAGCGTGTTTGTCAAAACTCATGCTCTTGTTTACTTGAGATGATCCAGAGGGCCCCAGCATCACCAGAAAACAGAAACACACCACCCAGACATGGCATGCATCTTTTATTGGACCGAGCGGCTCAGCCTAAACACTCGCGCTGTGGATTCATGGATGTGCGCAAGCTCATTTGTTTGATCAGATGGCCTCATCAGCTCCCTGACTGAGCCATTTAGCTTAGTGTTTGATAGCAGCGCGGAAATCGCATATCGAAGATGGAGGGCAACTGGTCATAGATATAGAAGTCTGAAAGTGTTTTTTTAAATGTATTTATACAACACCCCGAGGCAATACTGTGTACCAATAGTTAACAGTTTTGAACCTTTTCAGTAAATTAAAATAATTAAAGGTAGGTCTGGGTGATGTGAGTTTAAAATGTTATTGCGATATTTTCAGGCTGTATTGCAGTATCTAATATATATCGCGACATTTTTAAATGCTCAAAAATTAAAGTTAAAAACACAACTGTTATAATAACATTTGACAAAATATGGTGATGAGGAAGTTAAGTAAAGTACTTTTATACTGGAATTTTAAAAAGTATTGTTATAATTAAATAAATCAAAGCGGGACATATGGTGCTTTTACTCTGAAGGCTGGCTAGTCTCAGGCAGGAAATGTTAATGTTTTTGTTGTACACTTGAAGCTTCAGTTCAACATGTTAGCGTTAGCAGACAGTTAAACAGACGCTGCGGCGCCTTTAAGGATTCATTCACTGTGAGCGGACAACAAACAACAGCTCTGCAGTTCATAAATTAATAATATTTGCAAGTCACAGTGGTGATGTAACTAAATAGTCACGATCCGAGCTCTGCAGAAACGAACACACGCCTCACCTGCTCACACTACGACCCACTGAGTTAGACTGCTACCGCAGAGCAGTTTAACATGATGATTAATTCTCTGTAAGCTGGAAACAAACTAACAGCTCCAGTTCAAATATTAATAGTATCTGCAGATCGCAGTAGTGCCCATAGTCGCAAAATGTGACTAAATAGTCACAATCTGGAGCTCTGCAAAAGCCCTGCTGTGTGTGTCTGTGAGAGGCAGAGAGCCACAGGAGACAGCGAGATAACCAAAATGCCGGTGGCTCCTAAAAATAACATCACAATTTATGCTCAGTGTTCACAATAGTCATTTTATATATTGCACATGGAACAAGTCGCAATACCTCGAGCGTATTAAATATATCGTCCATGAGATTATACACTACAGAAAATATACTTATTATATTAAATTAAATTTCTGCCAATATATCCGCCTAAACCCGAAACACCGGACCTTTAAAGTCTGTTTAATGTCCAAGACCAACAACAGCTTTCAATACTGGTCTAACGTTAACTAAAATACACACATTATAGAAGTTTCAGTTACTTACTTCCCATCATCTCTTCACACCGCTTGATCCAGATCTCGAATGATGTGTCAGAAACTGTGGACACACACAAAAATGAATTTACATTTTCTGCTTTGTGTCTTTAAGAGACAGCTTACTACAAAATAAGAAATGGTTATTTTTAATTTGACAAAAAAAAGGCATTTGGGGGCATCCCTGAGGTGGTAATGAAGTCTGAAGTGATTTGATTCAGAATCAGAATAATAATCACAAACACTGAAAAAATTGTGGTTCATTACAGTCGCTCTGATGCCAGTATATAGAATTACAGCAAGTAGAAATAATTAATATTAGTAGCACATGTATTTAAAAATAGAAATAAAGTAATAGTAAACTGTTAAAATAAAACAATATATATATATGTAAAGTATAAAACAAAATATAAGTGTAAAGATATACAGTAATACAGTAATAGTAAACAATGAGCACTAGTATGTCAATATTTAAAATAAAATATGTATAATATGCTGAGTATGCAAGTGTGTAAAAAATATAATGTAAAGAAATTCAGTAATAGACAGTTGGCACGAATAAGTAAATCTTTAAATTGTAACAGGGATAATGTGCCAAGTGTGTAAATTGGTAATACAAAAACTGCACCTTATGCAATGTATAAAATGTAACTTAAAAATATAAAATAAAAAAATTTCTGAAGAAGGCCAACATCATGAATTTAATAGGTTTGTTTCTAGAGCGAAAAACTACAGATAAGAAAAGATGTGTTTGATACATTAGTGGTGGTTTTACCAGCAGATCAAAGAAGACGCACATTTTACAAGCAGAACTTGTTCAACTCAAATTGAGTTTAAAAATCGATCCACAGCTTTTTGACAGCACTGAGGATTTTTGGACGTTCACATATTTAACCCTTTAACAGTCACTAACACTAAGAAATACCTTTACAGTGCGATAAAAGTGCAAAAGTCAATGTAATATAATAGAAATCCGAAAATAAAAGTAGCGTCATACAATATATTAATAAAACAACAACTAGTGAGTTATATAATAAAAATCTGAAAATAGACTTAACTTAATAAAATGAACAAAAACATAAATAACATATAAAAAACATATAAAATAAATAAATATAATAATCTAGTAAAAAAACTTTTTAAAACGTAAGATAGACAAAAAGCATATATTTATTCTAATATAATAAAAACAGAATTAAATAGAGTTACAGTGTAACCACAATACTAAAATGTATCACACAAAAACATCTGTATAAAATTAAATTGGGTTTTGACAGTTAAATTGTTTTTTAATGAAGCAATTTGATTGCAAAAAATGTACCGTGCGGTTCACAATCCCTGTTAAAGGGTTAAATCTTTTTAATTAAGTCATTTTGATGATCAGTCTGGAGACGTTAAAGCTGCAGTAAAATGTGAACAGACTTTGGCTGAACTAACTTTCGTGGTTTGCACTTCTAGTAACACTTGAAGTTACTGGATTAAAATGTTTTTTATCCCTATCTGACACATCTTGGAGGGATCCCGAGAGCCAAACCAAATCCAGGCTATTTTGGGTCTTAAAAGCCCAAAATGCACAACAGCTCTTTTGTAACATCATCATGAGGCCTGATGTTACTTAACTGAAAACAAACAAAGCCATCAACATTTTCAGCCCCGCTGAAGGATGTGATGCAACACCAAAAAAAAAGCAGCCTTTTATGTTTATTTTAATGAGGCTGTAAAGAAACTCTCCAAGATGACATCTGCAATCTGATATTAACTTCTTTTCTTTTCATGTCTGCATTTTTCACCATTTCTGAACCAAATTGCTCCAGAATGTAATCTGCAGATTATCCCATAATGGAAATTATTGTTAGTCGCAGCCCTTAAAAAGTAAAAAAAGACTCGATAAAGCTCAGTGTTTGAAGGGTTGAAAATGCGGCTTTTCTTTCTTCACCCTTAACAAACGGACTCGATTTCTTCCAAAAACATGGGAAGAAGTTAAAAGAAAATTACCGAAACAGTCGTGACACTTTATAGAGAGCTGAGCGGCAGAGTTTGTCGCCGAGGTCGACCGCGGCTGTACTCACCGTCCAGTTGGTGTCCCTGAGTGAACGCTGCCTGCGCTGGCCCAAAGTGGCTCAGGTGGTATTCTGCGATTCTGCAGTTCGGAGAGAAAAACACGGCACTTGTACTCAGATCAGATCGTGATGGAAAAATAAATGTGACCTCCTCTGACACGCAAAATTTGGATCATGTACCTTTTTAAAAGTTAAATAACTAGCGTCGGAACAGATCGAGATATTTGCCGAAACGTCACTCCAAACTTCCAAAACAGGAATAATTTGTTTAAATTTCATAGCAGATGTGACTGTGAAAAAGTTGTATGTAATCACACGTGTTGAAAATTGTAATTATTCTGTTCTTGTTTTGTTTTTTATTTATTTTATTTGTCTATTTATTTACTTATTTTTGTTGCGGGTACCTTAAAAGGCACTATGTAAATCCACGTTATTATTATCATTATCATTATTACTAAATTATATTTTTTTATTATTACCAATCAACGTTATGATACAGATTTTTTGTTACAGAAACAAAGTAACTTAGGCTGCAACTTTTCATTGCAGCAATTTTCTTTGTCAATTCATCAGTCGATTATTTTTCTGGATAAATCAATCACTTTTTTTTTTTTTTTAATTTACCAAATTAGCTGCCGATTAATGTAACAGTTGACAACTAACTGATTAATCATTGCAGCTCTAACAGTCCCCGGGTCCATTAACAGTGAATAATCGAGCACATACACCTGTGAGTGTGATTTCACCACATTTTCATGAACATACACACCCTGTTCGCATGAAAGCGAGGGGAAGGCTGGGTTTCAGCTGCTGCGCTTTTTTGGCATCATCAACAGCACCTGCAGAGAAAAAAAACAACACTGTTATTTCATCTAACCTGTATCACTAAGAAAATGTATATTAATATCAAACCAAATTCCTGTAGAGATTGCTAACAGTAGGATTATAAATTTAGGCATCTCATAGGAAATGTTGTTTTCTGCAGTCTGGACCACAACAGCCGCTCTAATGTTTAGAGGCATTATTTAACTAATTATAACCAGATATATTGTGGGTGGTAACCAAAAAGGCAACATCAGTTTTAAATCGAATTCGAGAACACTTAAAATATTGATTTATTGGTGCACAGGGATTCTGAATATATGAAACAATTTTAATATTAATTTTCTGCAGTATCACCACACCTGTACGAGCTGCTCTTTCTCACCCTCTTATTATTACTGTTTGCTACAGTCATTCTGCTGTTCTTTCCAAAGTCTTGTTATAGTCTTCTTATATTTATTTCATGATAAAAAATCCTAAATTTTATGCCTCCAATGGAATTTTTTTCACTGTATCAAAAATTGTACAAATATTGACATTTTTGAGGTACTGTGGCGCAGTTAGAAGTTCCAGTACGGTGACAACACTACAGCGAACAATCGTGCATATTTATTCAAAAAGATTGTGTTGTAATTAACTTGTCGGTCAGTACGCGTAGTCTGCAGACTTACAGCTGTAGTTTTTGAGAAGAATGTGGGCGTAGGCACGCTGGCAAAACCACTCAGCATTGTCAGGGTCTTCTTGCAAGGCGTCATTAAGTTCCTGAAGGAAAAATATGGAATTTAAGTCGAACACTTAAAGTGGTTTTAATTCAGAGAGTTATGATAGTGATGGAAAAGTAACAGAATAAAACATGATACTGGCTGACATGTTTGTCTCTTCTGTATGATATATCATCACAAACAACTATTACTTTAAGAAAATATGTTAAAAATGGAAAATAATAATGTAATTGCTGTTTTTTGTTTTTTTTTACTCCTCCAGAATCAGATTAAAGTTTATGCAAGTATGTTTTCACGTAAAAGGAATTTGCCTCTGTGTTTGGTGCATAAAACAAGAATAAAAAAACACACTCAAAAACATGTATATAGAACTTTTTTTTTTTTTAAAGAAGGAAAAAAGTGATAAAAAGGTAGAAATTATACTGTTCATTTTTTTATTTGTTTTAAATTGTTAATTTCTCTCTCTGTTTTGTTTCCAGCTTTACTTTATATTCATTATTATTGTTGTTGCTTTGTCATAGTTGTATATTTCTTGAGCTCTTTTCTTTAGTCTGTAAACGGGAAAGTGGAAGATATATGCCTAATAAATAAATAAATTATGGAAAGTAATATTACCGTTTAATATGTACTGAGTATTGCTGAAATTGGACATTAAAAGGCCAAAAGTATGATAAGTATGTGAATAAATTGCATCATCTCCTCCTTACTGTGTGCTGTATGTGTTATCTTTATGTTGAATAAACAAAAAGTTTTTAAAAACTGTAATATTAACTGAAATTTAACGTAAAATAACTGACACACCTGTTCTGACAAAGTGATGCTAACAGCAAACGCTAGCTAACTTGATTAGCTTGTTAGGAGTCAAAACCGGCGCTAACGTGAGAAACAGTCACATTAACGACAACACGCTCATTTTAATCTCTAAACAGCGCGACTGCGGGCGTTTGTGCCCGTGTTTCAGCAGAGGCAGCTGGTTTTTGTGTGCTGTTTACCTGCACGGCTCTGTGAGGGTCCTCGTCGATGAAGCTGTCGGTGAAGCTGCTGCGGAGAGACCGACAGTTAGCGAGCAAATCACTTCAAATGTTCACAAAACACGATGGAAATGTTTGATCTGACTTGCCGTTGGGCTGCCATGGGTGTGCTGCGGGTGTCTGCGGTGTTTCTGTAGCGGCAGAAAGTTCTAGCAAGACGCGGAGACTTCTGGAAACGTGATATTAGCAGCGGCAGCGGCTCGAGCCCAGCAGCAGGCCTGTCAACATCCGGCTGCTCACAGCGCTCAGCGCGCCACAGCGCCACCTGCCGGCCGGGAGGAGGCGCCACATGACGGCTTTATACTGTCAGCGCACCTCTCCACTCAGACAGGTAAATAACAAATAACAAACAAAAATAAACAAAGGCAAAACAAGAACTGTCATTACCTAAATACTGCATTTCATTGACATTAAATTATTACCATTATTATTATTATTATTGTTATTATTATTATTATTATTATGATTATTATTGTTATTATTATTATTATTATTATAAATTTTGTGCTGTTATCCTTTCATTTTATTTTATTTCTTTTTATACTGATTGTTATTATTATTTTTACACCTCTCCACTCAGACAGGTAAATAACAATAAACAAACAAAAATAAACAAAGGCAAAACAAGAACTGTCATTACCTAAATACTGCATTTCATTGACATTAAATTATTACCATTATTATTATTATTATTATTATTATTATTATTATTATTATTATTATTATTATTATTATTATTATTATTATTATTATAAATTTTGTGCTGTTATCCTTTCATTTGTTTTTTATCTACTATTTAGAATATTTTATTTCTTTTTATACTGATTGTTATTATTATTTTTACACCTCTCCACCCAGACAGGTAAATAACAATAAACAAACAAAAATAAACAAAGGCAAAACAAGAACTGTCATTACCTAAATACTGCATTTCATTGACATTAAATTATTACCATTATTATTGTTGTTGTTATTATTATTATTATTATTATTATTATTATTATAAACTTTGTGCTGTTATCCTTTCATTTGCTTTTTATCTACTATTTAGAATATTTTATTTTTTTATACTGATTGTTATTATTATTTTTACAGCTCTCCACTCAGACAGGTAAATAATAATAAACAAAAAAAATAAACAAAGGCAAAACAAGAGCTGTCATTTCTTAAATGCTGCATTTCTTTAACATTAAATTATTACCATTATTATTATTATTATTATTATTATTATTATAAACTTTGTTATCCTTTCATTTGCTTTTTTTCTACTATTTAGAATATTTTATTTTTTTTATACTGATTGTTATTATTTTTACACCTCTCCAATCAGACTCCACTCAGTAAATAATAATAAACAAACAAAAATAAATAAAGCCAAAGAAGAGCTGTCATTCCTTAAATGCTGCATTTCTTTAACAGTAAATTATTACTATAATAATGATAATAATAATGATGATGATGATGATAAACTTTGTGCTGTTATCCATTAATTTACCTTGTATCTACAAATTAGATTTTTTTTTTTTATTAGGATTATGATTGTCATTGTTCTTCTTAATTATTATTATAATTGTGCTGTTATCCTTTCATATATTATTATAATATAATATTTTGTATGTCTATGATTGTCATTCATATTATTGTTATGTTATTATTTATTTATTCATTTATTATTATTATATTCATCAAATTAATTATTTTCTTTTTGAAAATTTATTGCATATTTTTGGCCATTTCTTGTCAAGTTGCTCATTGCTTTCTGCCCCCCCCCACACACACACACAAATAAATAAACCCCCAGACTGAGAATATTTAACTGAACTCTAAATAACCATGTCCACATTTTTAATGTTAGAATTAGCCTATAGCCGAGCAAATAATATCCCAAATCAATCAATATTTGGCAATTTTCTGTGGATGCACAGTTTTCTTCATAACCCCAAGTAACACTGCATGCAAAATTTGTCATTTTGTGTGTGTAATTTGTGTGTGTAAACAGTAAAATTAACAATTGCAAAATATACAGATAAAAAAAAATAAGTCCAAGTCCTCAAAAAAAAAACTACTGTGTTGCAATAATGAAAACAAATGTAACTTGTAATTTCCATATCTTGTACTTACAGACTTTTAACCACTGATGCTGAAAAATAAATAAGCAACGACGATTTTCACAGACAATGACAAAATTAACTTTATTTCACACAACAGACCATTATCTTTCTTTAAACACCTCCGGACTGCATGAAAGCAAAACACAGCGAAAATAAGGCAACGGAAACTCCACCTCTCCCTCTGCTACAAGCTCACACATCAGTCAGGCTTACAGTATCAACAGGCCCCCAGATAAGCCAAGAGAGGGGGCTCCACATGAACGCTTTACTCGTTAATAAAGTGAAAACAGTTTTGCATAGCGTTCCCAGAGGGCGCGAAGGCACAGAAGCATCTCAGAAAACTAGTTTAGCCTCACAGAAGCCGGCCTAAACCGCACAAACTCGGTTTTCATTTGGAGCGCCGTTTGTGAGGCTGAACTCAGATCAACCAAAGTGAAAACACCGAACTTTGCGTTGGTCCGTTATAAAAAAGGGCCAGCCGCTTTACTCTTTGCATAGCAGTCTGTGCAGAAAAACTAAATTTGTACGAGACCTGAGGGAGAAAATGGCAACAAGGCACAAAGTCGAGCATGTTCACAGACGTACAGTATACGACACACAATACATAAAGGTATCTTCAGAGGTTCATATATGCATCTATATAGGTGTGATAAGTAAACAGTGTGTGCATAGCAGAGAGGCTAAATAGTAGCAGTATAAAGACGACGTGGCTAAATAAAAAAAGGCCATTTCACTGGTGATTGTCGACAAAAGGAAAGTCCACTGTGCAGATACGTCAACTACAAACAGCAGCAGTGCTCAATTACTACTCTAGAAAAAAAACAGTGATCCCTTGTTTTCAACAATTCACAACATAATTCAGTAAAAAAAATACAACAACAATAATAATAATAATATGGAATGTTTTCCCTCATGATTAGCAGGAAGCAGGGACAGGAAAGAGAAACATACAGCAGGGGTAAACATTAGTGCAAAGCCGTTTTCAAGGCGGAGGAATGATTCAGCGCGTGATAGTAAAAAAAAAAGTGAGTAAAGGCAGAGACGGCGGGCACAGTGTGCTCATCAGATCATCTGACGCCGCAGGTGAAGAGTGTCTGCAGAAGTGCAGAGAGGCTGTGGGTTCCAGTGCATGTCTCTGTTGGTTACAGGCTGCAGAGGCGTTATTTACACCTGCTATTGACATGCATCCTGGGTGATCAGATCACAAGCAGACGGCTTTAAATAAAGGTGTGAATGAACCCAAAAGTGTCCTTTAATTTGAGCAATACAGAGCGGGTCTGGGCTGCAACTTATTAACGCAGTATATGCGTTAATAAGTTTCTCCAGGATTTCACGGGCTGTTTTTGTGATTGTTTCAGCCTGAAATGCCTGATTTCACACTAGGCTTGGGCAGTTCCACAGTAATACGTTATAACGGGGAATTTAGAAATCTTGAAGATGTGTTTTTCAATATCATCATAAATATAAGGCGGGTTTTTATTAACCCTCACATTAAGCAAAGTGAAATTGAAGTGAAAAAATACGGCTAATGGAAACACGTCAATTTCGAAAATACTCCCATTTATTGCAGAAAGGTTTTTTACGCTTGCATGAGGTGGTATTTCAGGAGATTCGAAAAAGACGTATTCCGCAAAACAGTATTTTTTTGCATTTGTAGGTCACATGATGCTATGGTTATGCGCTTGTCGGTAGGAACTGGCTCCCGGAGGTGTTACTGAATCACATAACTTTTCAAAAGTTGATCGGATCATCCGGAAGTTTTGAATCCACAATTCCTCTGTGAAATCGTGGACTATCAGCTCCCAGAAAACCCTCATACGTGGTCACTCCCACGTATAAGGGGCTCGCCTTTCCTTTATCGCTTGCATAAGACGCCTTTGTCACCTTTGATTGGAAATAATGACTCTAGTGCGGTGGCTGATGATGTTTTGAACATCCATCGCCATGCTGCTGGAAACGCAGTCATCTCATATTTTGGGGGGAGAGAGCTTGGGTGACAAACAGACCGTGCACTTCACGGCTTCACCATCACGTAGGGTCACAGCATCGCCCGAGCAGTGAGGGAGCAGCACGTTCTCATCCCAACGGTTTTCAGTCAGGACAGAGAGACACCGTGCACCACGGAGTGTTACGTGACGGAGCGCCCGGTGTGCCTCCGACTGCTTGACATCGATTGTGACACTTTATAGTTTGTCACGTTTAGTCCAGTGCTTTAAATTTGTTTGCTAAATTTCGTTGTGTATCTGAAATAATAAGTGCCTTCATTTTGGAGGGTAATTATTTTGACCTGCTCTGTGCTGCGGGTCAGAGCTGTTCTTGGCGTGAGCTGCAGAGAGCTCAAATGTTTCTCCTGCAGCTCAGACGACACGGAAACGGCCCGACTCAGTCACTGAACCCGTTAATAAATAACCGTTGGCTAAAATGATAATTCCTGTCTCTGTGTGTGTGACAGGTGCAGCAGCAGGATCACAAACACTGAAACAACATTCGTCATGCCTGAATGAAAAATCGAATACCTACCTACCCAGTGGAAAGTCGAGACGTTTTCTAAGGCCAGGTGTGAACAGAGAAACACTGAGCTGTGCACTCTTGATGGGATCACCCAGGATGCCCGTTCACACCAGGTGTGAACAGAAGAGCTGCAGAGGGCTGAGATAAAGCACAGCAGCTTTTAAAGTCTCTTAGAAAGTAAACTGATAAATGTTGTGATTTTTGGTTTCTGCCAGTTTCCTGCCGACTCAGATGTCAGAGAGGAAGCAGTGATCTCAAATTACTTTTGTAACCAATTCACAATTTAATCTAAAATACAAAAATAATCCTCAATCATTGCGCCCTCTCTTACGCGCTGAAGAAATAAAGGCTCCGGTGTGCCGACATGGCCACAGCAAAGCTCTGTAACTGGTCCTGAGTCAGTGGAGTGTGTGTGCGTGTGTGTTTGGTCTCTTTCTATTGGTCAGAGCTCGTTAGAGGCACCAGCTGTGGAGTCTCCACTTTGTATCCTGGGTGAGACTTTTCACCCGGTGCACCGTCACTGTCCGCAGACCCCTGAGCGGCGGCCTGCCGCTCGCACAGACTCCCCAGCAGCTGAGCTGTTTTGAAGACGGAGGCGTGGCCGGCGGGCTGCAGGGACTGGACCTTCTGCAGGTTCTGGAGGGTCCGCAGCATCTCAGCGGACACGATGGGCAGGTGCTGCTCCTGGATCAGGCTGGTGCTGGCAGGTCGCAGGATGGTGTCGCGCTGCATTGAGGGCCTGGGAGCCGGCCTGGTCCGCTGGGTCGCCGGGGCTCGGACGGAGCCGGGCGACGTTTTCTTCTGTGGTGGGTGCGAGTCTTCCTCCTCCACTGATTGGTCACTCGACAGTATTGTGCTGTCGTCGGAGTCATCACTGGCACCGTCATCGTTGTTGCTATTGTCATCGTCATCCTCCTCCTCTTTGATGCCGTCGCCATCGGTGATGTAAATCATGTCTTTGGGCAGAGAGGTGAACTGGTAGACGAGACGCTGGCCCTCAACCTTGTTCAGGATGCCTCTCTGGTAGTAGTACCTGCACGGACACGAAGGTTCAGGATCAATAAAACACACCACACATCTGCCATGTTTACAGTGAAGCGGCTTCAGGGGTTAAAAACTATTTACATACAAATACCCAGAGCAGGGACACAACTCACTTTGTTTGGGGGCCACTTCTGCAAAATGATAAGAGGCCAGGGGCCAGTCGCAGCAGCCTCATGCATGGTTCTAGAAAATCTCGAGGATTTTAGGACATTTTTCAAATTTTAAGACATTTCTTGGATTTTGGGACGTTTCTAGTATTTTAGGACATTTCTAGGATTTCAGGACATCTCTGGGATTTTAGGCAGTTTTTAGGATTTTAGGATGTTTCTAGGATTTTGGGACATCTGTAGGATTTCAGGAAATTTTTTGGACTTTGACATTTTTCAGATTTTTGGACATTTATTGGATTTTAGAACATTTCTAGTATTCAAGGACTTTTCTCAGACGGGCCATCTTGGCGGTTTTTAAGATTTTAGGATATTTGTAGGATTTTGGGACATTTGTAGGATTTTGGAAAAATATTTGGATTTTAGGATGTTTGAAGGATTTTCGAAAAAAATTTTCGGATTTTAGGATGTTTCTAGGATTAAAGGACATTTCTAGAATATGAGGACTTTTCTTGGAAAGGCTGTCTTGGCCGTTTTTAAGATTTTAGGATGTTTCTAAGATTTTGGGACATTAGGGGCTTAGACAGGATCTTTGTTGGAGGGTGCAGGGGATCCTACATTGGCACTTTTTTAAAATTGATAAACAAGTTCTATTTTGATGCTGTTTAATCCACTCTGGCACCTTATGTATACTAAAAACACAAAAACAACTCCCAGTGCGCATCACTTTATTTTTACTGTGAATTAGATTTGGATTCGATTTTAGATTTATCGCTGACCTATGGTATTTTAAAAATTTTCTTTAAGTGTAACTATAACTAATAAGAGAAATAATTCTGTAATAACGTGAAACCACAACATTTTCTCAGATGTTACCGAATGTGTAAATGTCATATCGTTGCAACCCTAATATCTTAACACATGTACATATAGAGCATTTCCTCTTTCTGCTGCGTACCTGAGTGCTCGGCCCATCGTCTCATAATTCATATCGGGCTTGTTCTTGTGTTTGCCCCACAGTCTGGCCACCGCTTTGGAGTTGACAAGCTTGAAGATTCCTGCGTGGGGATTGGTCCATTTAATGTAGCGGGGGCAGACCTGTCGGTCTTGCAACAGCTCCATCAGGAACTGCCACAGGTACAGTGTGTTTCCTCCTGAAACACAAACACAGGAAATGTGATGGGAGAGGAAAAATGGAACATGATTTCTGCAAAAAGTGATCCCCTGTGATCCGCATTTCTCTCTCGTCTCTCAGTTCACTGCTGCGGTGTTTACGTTACTCTGACAGCTTTTAATTCAGACGTGCGCTGCACTGAAGCCCCAAATGTACTGAAACAGTCTGACGCACGTGTTTTGAAGTATGCTTATTGTTTTCAATGTGCCGAACATGCACCAGAAGCATGGCACGTCACAATTGTTTTGGCTCTGACCTTGTATTTTAATTTTGGAGCGTCTAATGAGGACCGAGGGACCAAAGCGGTTTTTTTCTGCAGCCACAGTTTTTTTTGGAGAAAAACTAAAAGAAATAAAGAGGTGGGGTTTTCTTCCCCAGCTGACATTTTATAAAAAAAATTAATAATTTTCTCATACTATTTATTTAGTAGTTTTTGAGAAACACATACATGTATCAACATAAACAAAACTCTGTACAAAGAAAATATGTCGACCCGTACAAAACTCGAGCATTATTGAGCAATGGTGGCATTGAATTAATTACCGTATAACTTTCATTTTCTGAAAGTAATACGATATGTTTTCACAAAAAGTTAAGATTGTATTTTTTAGACAAGGAAAAGTGCAGACCACTGTATATGATAAATACTTTTGATAGTCTTGAATATATGAAATGGATTTTGAGCTATTTATCTAGTTCTTCTTAAGATTAAATCGATAAGTTTCCAGGTTCTTTATTTTCTCAGCTATTGACGAGATAGATCATTACGCAGAGCTGCTGTACACACTGTGTTAGACGGTCTTTCAGTTTGTGTTGATTGTTGTGTGTTGTCTGTGTGTTGTATTGTGTTTAGTCGTACTGTGAGCATTAATGTTATGGATGTGCATTTATGTAATCTAGTTAATAAAATATTGTTAATTAAAATAATGGAGGGAAGAGTTAAATACAGAAGCTAATGGGCATCTTAAAAAACAAACAAACAAATTTGTGAAAAAACTTGTGCGTGCAGGTGTAATACTTCGTAGAAAACCATACATTTGCTATCGTGCTTTTATGTAAACTCGACTTTGACGCGTCTTCAGACGTGAGACCCACATGTAACACCGATGTGTGACACTTGTACCTTTGTTGTATTTGTCCTTCTTCACTTTAATGTCCGGTGTGGGAGACTCTGCCCTTCTGTGTCGAGGTTTCCTCCCTGAACAGATGAAAAGTAAAAGCAGGAAATTTAAAAGACATTTAATATAATCAGACAATAATTTACACCGTAATTTAGTTTCAGCTGAGCTGATAACCCAGAGAGCGACTGACCTCTCTTTTTGGACTGCAGCTGTGCCGCGGGCTTCTTTGTGTGCAACGAGTGCCACTGTGGCTGGTCGACAGCTCCCACAATCCCCTCTGCTGACACAGTCACCTGGGTAACAGGAGTAGTGATGACATCACCCAGTGATGGTAAGAAGGTCTGGGCTGCAGGAGGGCATAAACAGATTTAATAAAAGAGAACAGCACAGTGACCACCACGTCTAAAAATAACGTCTCGCAGTCAGACGTGTCCTACATCAAAAAGCAGCGGGGAGGTTTTATCAGGGCATCTTCACTCTGTTAGTGTGTGTGTGAGTGGTGTTAGTCCAAGAGAGAGTGTGTGTGTGTGTGTGTGTGTGTGAGTGGTGTTAGCTCAAGAGAGTGTGTGTGTGTGTGTGTGTGGTGTTAATCTTTTGAAACCTGAAATAAATTGGCTCAATTTCTCTCAAAAACAAGGGAAGAAGGTAGAGAGCAATGTAGGATGAAATGACTCAAAAATTAGCAAGAAAATTAGTAAAAAAAAAAAGTACCAGAAAATTACCTGGAAATTTGTATTAAAAATATGAATAAATAAAGTACATTAAGTAATGAATGAATTTTAGAAAATGACCTGGGGAAAAGGTGCTTAAAAATGATAAGAATTCTGTAATAATAATAACTATAAATATATTTTTTGCCTAGCATTCTTCTGTTTTTCCTCAGATGTTTCTCCTTTGCTTTTTAAAAATCATTCTTTAAATTCACAAATTTCTGGCAGTTTGATGAGCATTTTTTAACATGTTGTTGAAAGAAATCACACCAGTTTGCTCACCATTTAAAGCTTAAAATACATGTGAGAGGCATCTGAGAGCAGGACAAGGAAAGTTTTGTGGCTCCAGATTTCAAAGAGTGTGTGTGTGTGTGTGTGTGTGTGTGTGTGTGTGTGTGTGTGTGTGTGTGTGTGTGTGTGTGTGTGTGTGTGTGCTTACAGTAGTGTTCCAGAGAGAGGGTGTCGGGGCAGTCCATGTTGAGGAGTGAGTCGGCAGCGACAAGTGTCTCCATGGTCTCCTCCTCTCCACTTTCACACGGCTCCACTGCAGACAACAAGGAGACACACAAAAACAGATTTTTCGCTGGTGCACAAGTTTGCTCTCACAAATAAGAAGCACCAACAACACAGCTTGGCGGTGGGTTGCAAACAATATGAAATTTTCATGGTGCGATAATGTCTCAGAAAACATCCTGGTATCGCAGTATAAATTATTGTTATTATTGTTTAAATGATCTTCAAAAGATTTTTGGGTTGAACTGGTTACATAACCGACACTTAAAAAGGAAAACTGGCTTGACTTTTTTCCATCTTCACTTTTGCACACTTATTTGCACATTTTTTCTTTTTTTATTGCTCTTTTAATCTTTTTGGTTGTTTGTTCTCTGTATATACTGTACATATCTTTATTTTTATTATTATTGTTATTTTATTTTATTCTGTGTTTAGTGACTTCCTTTTTTGCCCTTTTTAACAAATATTTCATTCAGTTGCTGCTCTCTTATTTTCTGCTGCAACAAAACAATTTCCCTCACGGGATTAATAAAGCATTTCTATTGTATTCTATTTTAAGAACATGTGAGGAAGGCAACGGACAACTTAAGAAGAAATGACCCAAAACTAGCAAGAAAATTAGTAAAAAAGTATCCAAAAAGAAAGCTTGGAAAAAAAAAAATATCAAACAATCTGGAAAGTTAAAAAAAGGGAAATTACCTCAAAAAAGAGGTTAAACATTATAATGATTGTGTAAAAATATTTTTAAATACATAATAAAGTTAAATAAATCTAGTTTAGTATAAGAGATATTCCAATAACTTTAAAAAATAATTTTCCAGTACTAATTTCTTAATTTGTGGGACATTTCTTGCCAAGTTGCTCATTTTCTTCGTGTTCCATGTTTACAAAACGAAATCAGACCAATTTGCTCAGGTCTTAAAGGGTTAAAAATGGCAGTTTGTGTAAAACAATCTACCTTTTTAAAAAATGAACAAAGAAAAGTGAAATTCTCTGTCCGGCTGCATTCTTTTTCAACATTGTAGATGAGCAGACGTAAACGGTACAATAGTCCATCTTTACACCCTGAAATCAGTGGACCTCTGAAACACTACTTGGCTGTTGAGCCAAAGTATAAAAAAAAATATATTTTCATTATTTAACGTTGCAAGACTATTTGTGTCAAAACTTTCTGCTGCCATCCCAATACAATCTGAGCAAAAGGAATTTAACTTTGAATTTTGACAGCGACATCAATGTGATCAATGACCTTGATATGTCAGGTTTTTAATTTGATGCATGCGCCGAGCCAACGGCATCGCTGTCCGATTACTGTATCCATTATTATTTTCTCAAATGATTTTCCAGACAATTTATTACATCATTATGTATATTAATCACAGAATATAATATTACAGATGCTGTGTTTAGAGGATTTGATCTATATCGCTCCAGCACTCGCTGTGAGCACCACAAATTAAAGTCACCTCACCAGCCTCTGAGTGACAGACATTTGGGGGACAAGAGGCCAGATGCGGTGCCACGTCATTGTTTGCACGTCACAACGAAGTCTCAAGTCTCGGCACCAAAGTCCCAAGTCAGGACCCAAGTTGAGACAGGCAACTTTGAGTTTTGAGTGCTAAAATAAGTCATAACAAGCTCTTCACCAAATGCAATGCCATTTTAACCCTTTGAAACCTGAACAAATTGGCTTGATTTCTTTCAAAAACATGGGAGGAAGCCACTGAGCAATAAAAAGAGAAATGGCCCAAAAGTTTGCAAGAAATTAGTAAAAAGTACAAGAAACTTAATAAATAAAAGCAAAAGAGTAACAAAAAAAAACAAACAAGGCAATCATGACTCAGAAAAATGCTTAAAAAATATAAGAATTCTTGAACATAATTTTAATTATGCTTTTATTATAATAATTATAAATATTTTAGCTAGATTTTTTCCTAGTTTTTTTTATCAATAATTAATTTTCTAAATCTACTAGTTTCTTACCAAGTTGCTCATTGCCTTTATTCCCATGTTTTGTTTTTTTTAAAAAATCAAACAATTTGCTCAAGGTTGAGAGGTTTAAATACTTATGAAAGGGACTTGAAATTTAATTGAGTTTTTGCTTTTTCCCTAGAAATAATTAACAATTAATTTTATAAATCTACTTATTTCTTACCATGCTGCTCATTGCCTTTATTCCTATATTGCTGTTTTTAAAAATCACACAATTTACTAAAGGTTTAAAGGTTTAAAGACCTGTGAAAGGCACCTGATATTAATTTATGAGTTTTTATTTTCATTTTAATGGATCTGATTAATGGTCAGACGCTTGCTGTGTTTTGTGCCTGTAACTTTAATTTGACATTTTGTGCACTTGTGCTTCCTCCTGGGATGAAATATGCTATTTAAATAAAGTTTAATGACCCAAACACATGATCAGGCTGCAAGTTTAGCTATCAAATATTTGTCCTCAGCTCCAGATTGTAATGAATAACCACTTTTTTAAACATCATCCACCAAACTTCAATATTGTGCGCGCGCGTACACACACACACACACACACACACACACACACAGATAAATAATATCTGAGTGTGATGTTTCACTGATTATAATGCTCCACACAAATAACACGGGCAGTTTTGGGCCTCAGTTATCGATCACTTTCATCGTCATACATCCTGCTTCATGTTTGTCTCCGAGCCAAAACAGGATCTTATTTTTTCGTGCGCATTTGTTTCTGTGCAGATAAAAACATCTGTTAGCTAACAGCTGTTTGTCGTGAACTAAAACTCCTTCTGCCGCCGAGAAAAGCACAAAAAACACCAGTAAAAAGTAACAAAACCCGTTTTCGCGAACACGGCAGATGAATTGGTGTCCCTGAAAGTGTTTTAATTTTGGGGGGGTGAATCGTCCGGGACTGTCCGCGAGCGTTGTCAGTTAGCTCGGTTAGCCTCGCGCCGTGCCCAACTTCAGCTGCTCCAAACCGGGAATAAAGTCGGAAAAAACAACCGGATACAGTGATGAAACTTACTTTTGACTCCCAGCACCGGTGAGGAACAAGCCATAGCATATGTGCTGTAGGCCGAAGTGACCACGTCTACATCCTAAAATGCTTCATTAACGGTGTTTCCCAGGATCGAGCCACAAATGTTTTGTTTCACTTCCTGAATATTTGCAGAGGGTGGTCCATGTGCTCGTGCGAGGGGCGACACTGCGCATGTGCAGTACGAGGCCTTCAAGCGTAACTCTGGTGGGACTTTTAATTTGGTAAGACTTCCGTAAAACAGAGGACAAAAAGTGATATAAGTATAAATAAATAAGTTGATAAATAAGGATTATTAAATAAATTGAAGAATATAAACAATGACATAAATAGAGCAATAAATAAATTTAAAAATATATAGATGCTGAGGCTAGGACTCCCTACCTCTTTAACATGCATGCATGGATATATATTAATAAATACATGTAGTTGTGCAAATGCAGAAATAAATTCATTTAATAATGTCCTGTTTAATAACCTATTTTTTGCATTTACCTATTTATTTTTATATTTATTTTAACACTTATTTATCAACTTTTTTTGTTTATTTATGCATTTTGGTATTTATTTACTCTAATTTATGTATTAATGAATGTATTTATACATTTTTTTATTTATTTGTCTATTTATTTACTCCTGTAATTAATTTATTTTCTATTTAAATTAATTTATTCCTGCAATTATTTCTACATTTATTTATTTATTTCCATTTTTTTCAATGTCCTGTTAAATTATCCAATTTTAATAATTTATTTTGGCATTTATCTATTTATTTGCATATTTATTTCAATGTTTATTTATCTATCTACTTATCTACTTATTTATGTGTTTATTAAATTCTGTATTTATGTAACTGTTTATTATTGTTTTTATTTATACATTAATTATGTTATTTACATGATTTTATGTATTCTTGTAAATACACATTATCATAATAATTTTTGTATTCATTTATTTAGCTCTGTATTCATTTATACATTTATTTATATATTTTCATATTTATTTATTTCATTCATGTAATTATTTATTCAGTGATTTTTGTTCTCCATTGCATAAAACCTTCAAAGAACAAAGCATAACCCATTTATGTTTGATTAGACTATTTGAAGACAGGTGAGCTTTAATCATGAAATATGAATGGGATGAGTAAATAAAGGCTGGAACGTGTGCATGTGCGTGTGTGCGTGTGTGTGTGCGTGTGTGTGTGTGCGTGCCTGTGTGTTTGTTGTCGGCACTGACCTTTGAGCAGCTGCTGGTGATGCTCCGTCTGGGACTGTTCACACGCTAGACCTGCGTATGAGAGCAGGTGTGGATGGGGAACCTGCTCCACAATCACTGCAGGGTAATCCGAGTAACCACCCAACTGAAAAA
Organism: Plectropomus leopardus; assembly: GCF_026936395.1. Taxonomy (NCBI): domain Eukaryota; kingdom Metazoa; phylum Chordata; class Actinopteri; order Perciformes; family Serranidae; genus Plectropomus; species Plectropomus leopardus. The sequence goes on along the minus strand of NC_142187.1, from coordinate 33,250,274 downwards.
AACAATTAGATTAAATTAAATCAGATTATAATTTGTGCTGCATCAGGTGCAAGCTCTGTGTTGGACACACACAAAGACATTTCCTCACCTGTGACATGTTGATGTGGTCACTGGCAAAGTCAAAGATGAGCTCTGACTGCTGCAACATGGTTGAATATCCCACACACACAACTTTAACTGCGTGAAAACAGCATCACAGCTTTCCTCTGAAGACTATTAATTACAGAATAAGTCAGTTTTTTAAGTCCTGGCAGATCCAGTTTTTGGAGCGAATTTTTAGATGAGCAGCACTTTTCTGTCAGTGTAGATCAACGAGAGCGCTCCCCCCAGGACACGACGAGGCCCGTCTCTTTCCATGCAGTTCAACAGCTGAGGAGTGATGTGAGTAAACTAATTGACCAGAGACACGGAGGCGTCACAGGAAACCAGCGTTCACTCGCTCTGCCTCGACTCTTGGTGAGGAAGTGCTAAACTGTCCTCTGCTCGCACTGAACCTGCCAGATAAGAACAGACAGAAACAAATGTGATTTCGACACCTGCAGCGAGGTGGTAAGCAGTTCGAGTTTTTAAATAAAAATACCCCAAATAAAGAAATGTGGTCACTCTGAGCTGGAGAGAAAACGGTACTTCCCTCTTTCATACATCTTTTGCTCTTATCTTGCTTCTAAAAGAGGCCAAACCAGCAACAGGAAGGAAGCGTTTGCACTGCAATGTGTGCCTGGGCGTGTGTGTGTGTGTGTGTGTGTGTGTGTGTGTGTGTGTGTGGTATGAGTAGAGGGGGAGGCAGCTGGCAATGAACTCGAAACATCATGTCTTTGCACAACGTTCAAGGTTTCAGGGGCGTTACGTTCACATTCCTCACAACATGGCGAAGAAGAGGACATTCAGAACAAAAACTCCTCTTTCCTACTCCCCCTAATTCTCTCCTCGTCGCCTGCTTTTCTTTGCTTCCTCTTTTTTAATCGCTGCTAAATTCTGAGGTTAAAGTGAATCGTTAGTCTCCTCTGTTGCTGCTTTACACCGGCCTCCCCCTCAGAGATTAAGTTGTAAACACAGTTGGCACACCTGCTCTTACCTTCAGCCCTCCTCCGGCATTAACGTTTTGTGCACAATAGATCTCTCGCTGTGAACAAATCGCCTGCGAGGAAATAAATATGATCGTCGAGCTCCTACATTTTAATCCCATTAATCCTCAGTCTTGTAGTCTCTCAGTTTCTGAGCGCGGTTTTGTCTTTGTGTGTGTGTGTGACAGAGGCACAACATGTTTGGGTCAGTTATCACACAGGAAGCACAGCTCAGTTAGGAGGCACCGCTTCCTGAGTTCCTGCGCCAAACCGCTGCCAACATCATCTGCCAACAGTGGCCTTCTCATTTTCAACTTCCCTCAGACGTGCGCAGTTGTTTGGTGCTCGACGATTTACGTAGGACGGTAGAGAAATGGAGGATACTTTAGTTAGTTAGTAATGTTCTGTATGCAGCTCGATTTGAGGAGAGATTAGAGCTGAAACTCCAAAAATTAACAGCATCTGTAACCGTTTTCATAATGGATTTATTGTTTGGATAATTTTTTAACAATAATATCAGGAATTCTTTGGTCACAGTTTCTGAAAATGCAAATATCTGCAGGTTGTCTTCGTAATCTTTGACAGTAAGTTGATTATCTTTAGGTTTTAGACTGCTGGTCGAGAAAACAAGCAATTTGAAGACATCGCCTTGGGATTTTTGAAATTTGTTATCATGGATGTATAACTGAACGGGCCTGTGGGGGACAGGTCCAGCGTTAGGGGGACAGGTCCAGCGTTAGGTGGACGTCCCCCGGGACTCTGTCACTCATATTAAAACATACTGACCAAAAAGAGACTTAATATAAGAAGAAAGTCAAGAAAGTCATTTTCAAAAGCAAAATCAATTTCATTTTTATATTTTAGGGTTTTTTTCCCCTCTTGTCTTCTTATGTTAACTTGAATTGTACAAAGATGATGCTGAAAATAATGTTGTGTTTGAGTTATAGAGGAACTATAAAGAGGAACATTCCCCAAACTGTTCTGCTTGTTGTTGGAAGGAACCAAACATCAGATATCAGTTTATTCTTTCAGCATAACCGAACACGAAACCCACTACACCTGAACTCAAACTGCGTCCAGCGTGTCCTCTCATCATGTCCTCTCATCATGTCCCCGTCACACACACACAGAGCAGAAGGAGGGAGGGGGGAGACGGCGGCCGCTTACACCGGTGTTCAGCAGTTACTGTGAGCAGCGAGCACGGTGATAAATGACTATCAGGACCGGATTGAGACATTTTGGTGCTCTAGAAGAGATTGAGATCACCTGTTGGACAATGAGAGCGGAGCGGATATTCGGAGACACCGGCGGAGACACCGGCGGAGACACCGGCGGAGAAAGAGAGTGGAGTGGACATTCGGGGACACCGACAAAGAATGAGAGCGGATCAGTCAGCATCAGTAACTCATCCCCGACTTTGTCTTCAGTCCGCAGCGGCGTCAGGTCTCACTGTGCAGGCTGGTCAGCAACAACAGGGGCGCTGACTTTATGATTATTTCTCTCTTTATTTGTTCATTTCTTATTTCAAGGCAGAACATGAAGAAAGGGCGCGAACGGGCGCAGAAAATTATTATCGGGTTGTTTATGATTTTAGCGTGACCAGCGGCGCCCCTCCAGCGTGTGGCGCTCTAGGCGACCTCGTATATCTCCTCTGCCAAGGACCGCCCTGGACAGTATATTTCCTCCTTGTTCACTGATGATCTAAATAAGTCACAAATGTTTCTCCTGTTGCCTTTTTTTTAAAAACAACGCCACTGAGAGGGTCCGAAAAGCCGCTAAGTAGTGATAAAATCGGCACATTAGTGGTCCTCTCCTCCGTCACTCTGGGACCTTAGATCGTCTTGTTCATTTTTGGATTGCATAACATCCGTAACTGTGTCCCATACACTACAGTGAAAACACAGATAAACACCAGAAAGACCCACAAAACTTCCACAAGGACACAGAAAAACCACAAAAAAAGCAGCAAAAGAGATGCCAAGGACCTGCAAAGATACAAAAATTACCTTAAAGAGACACAAAATTACCTCAAACAAGCAAAAAATGACTACAAAGACATACAGAACTACTACAAAGAGACACTTGACTACAAAAATGTTTCAAAAGAGATACAAAGAACTGATAAAGACACAAATTTACATCAGAGATACAAAAGAGACTAAGAGACCGCAAAACACACACAAAAAGGCTGTAAAGGAGACACAAACGACACACAAAAAGACACAAAATTACCTCAAAGAAGCACAAAATGACTACAAAGAAACTAAAAAGATACACAAAACCACAAAAAGGCTGCAAAGGAACTGCAAAGAGACAAAATAACTACAAAAAGGGGCAAAACAACTACAAAGAGCCTGGTTTTAGTGGCGACAATAAGTCATCCAACCGTAGTTTAGTTCATTTGTAGTCTAATATTAGCTTTTTACCTGTACTGAGGCTTCAAAAATGCAATTTTTATTTGCAACAGAGCTTATTTTTTGCAATAATTAAAAATCCAGTGGATAAATCTCGGAGGCTTTTGGACTCAGTTCTCAGTTCTCAAAACGGGCACACGCCACAGTCCTGCCAAAAAGTACCTGCAGCCCAGAGAGAGCAATATTCACTCGAAATCACGGTTTATTTGTCATATTAACTATTACATGCTGTTTTTTTTTAATTTGTTTATTCTGTCTTTTCATGTCGAGTTGTTGTGCAGGTTGAAACATAACAGCAACTCTCTTAACCTGAAAACCCTGTTCTGGATCTACAGCAGGGCATGCAGCCGTGCCTTTTTTTTTTTTTTTTTTACTATCAATAAAGGTAAGATAAAGCAGGCTGCTATTTTCTTTGCTTTCTGTAAGTGGTGGTTGAAGCTGCCTGCCTTTGTCCCATGTGTGTATATAGTGTATGTTCATTGTTGGCGTGCCCTGCAGCCTGCTGCTTCTACAGAGTAACAGCACAGAGCCTTTGTTCATCAGCACTCTGGTCACATAGGTTTGTCTCTGTGGCCTCGGCGCTGGGATCTGAGTCTGTGAAGTGGTTGCCAGGCCCCTGAGGACACTGATAAGCCCCCATAACATTCATTCCCCAGTTTGTGTGTGTGTGTGTGTGTGTGTGTGTGTGTGTGTGTGTGTGTGTGTGTATGTGTTTGAGAGAGAGAGAGAGCGACCGAGATAGAAAGAATGAGGCTGTGTTTGACAGAAAGGGGCAGAGAGTGTGTGTGTGTGTGTGTGTGTGTGTGTGTGTGTGTGTGTGTGTGTGTGTGTGTGTGTGAACTAGGCCAGGCTGATAACAGTATGGCAAGTAAGGGAGCAGCTGATAAGCCCCTCTTGTTGCTCGCGGTAACCGGGCCTTGTTAAATGAACACAGTAAAATGTGTGTGTGTGTGTGTGTGTGTGTGTGTGTGTGTGTTTGTGTTTGTGTGTGGAGATTGGGAATCGGGGGATGGTGGAGGTGGTCACAACACACACCTCTGTTTTTACAGCCTTCCTGGTGTGCATATGAGGTTTAGCAGTCATTTAGGGACTGTTCTTTAATGATCGGGGGGGGGGTAAGACTTTTTTGGTTTGTTTTTATTTTGACCGTCTCTGAAGCTACAAATATTTTTCTCTTGAGCCTCCCTGAGTGACTGGCATAAATGTATGACCTTGCCTCTACGATATATTTGTTTCCAGATTTTAAATCTTTGATGTTTGAAGGTTAAACGTTGATGACAAAATCTTGGAGCTGAAAAAAAAAAATATATTTTTTATTCTTGTGCATGCTGGTTAGTTTGTGCAAACAGTTTATTTTTGTCCACAGGAAACTGTTTTTATTCATTCATTTTTATATAAACTTTCATTGTACTTAATGAATAAAAAAAGCTGCTGGGAACTTACTGTATATGATGTCTACAGTTAGTTTTGATTAAACATTTGCCAAACGCTTACAAACAAAGATCTGTGTTGGAGTTTTTTATATATCGCCATTTCTAAATTTTGACAGAAATATTTTGATTGTTACTGTAAAATATCAGTTCCAAATATCTGTGATCAGACTCATTAAGTATTAATAATCTGTATCTGGCCTGAAAAACCAACCCCTAGTTTAAAAGGTTTGTTTCCTTAAAAATCAGCAGTAAAACAAATACAAAATACACACTTAAAGTTGTCTACCCCTCCAAAAACCACCCCCCCCCAAAAAACAAAAAAACATAAGTCTCTCCCCAGTGCTTAAAAAAGTGTCTGACATGCCTCCCCCTTTTGCTCCCCCCTCTCCCCTCCTATAAATAACAAACAGTCCCTCATAATAAGTAATTCTTAGAGTATTTTTTAAACTAAACTTGTCTGTCAGCGTGTTTAAACTGCGTAAAACAGTTGCACACACTCTCTGAGAAACACTTTCACTTTCCCTTCAGCACATGTCACGAACACAGTCGCCCGCAGAGCGTCTGTCTGCTCTGTGTTGAGTGTTTGTCATTAAACAGAGGCCTGTTCAGAGGACGCATCAGCTGTGGGCTTACCTTGTGTTTGGGGATGTATGTGGCAGAGCAGCAGCTGGATCCAGGAGAGGAGCGGAAATTTAACTCATCCCTCTCTGGCAAACGCAGAAGCTTCATCTGCCGGCAGATCTGGGATCAGTTTCCTGGTGCAGTCACTAAAGGCAAAGTGCCACTCGAGCTTTTGGATCAGTTCTTCTTCCCTTCAGTCCTTGCCAGTTATTGCTTCCTCTTTTTTCTTCCAGAGAACTGCCGCCCCTCTGAGCTCTGATTGGTTACCTGTGTTGTGAGTCAAGGTAACCCATAGAGACCATTGTCAGTGTGGAGCAAATGTAAACACGGGCGTATTTGCAATGTAAAGCAGCAGAGAGCCAAGCAGCCGGTCTGCAAACAGCGCAGAGGGTCAGATGAGGGTGGACAGACAGTGAGGATCATCATATTAAATCAGCAGGTCAGCTTCAACCAAAACACAAAGGATTTTCAACATTACACTGTGACAAATTTCACTATTATGTTAAACTACTACTACAAAAAAGCATCCTACCGTTTTTTTACAGTATAAATACCATAAATTACTTCAACAGAATATTATCATTGAGTTTGATAGTATTTAGCTGAAGAATGTAAGGTTTACAGTGTAATATTGAGTCCAAAAGCTGTGTGATTTTTGTGGTTTTACTGTATTTTGGAAAATCTGCACATTACTCTTTGAATTTGGCTGCATCTTTACAGCAGTTTAGTCCTGTTTGATGCTTTGCACAGTTAACAGTTATCTGATTTCTTTTGAACCATGGGAATAAAGCAATGAGCACTTAAGGAAGAAATTACCACGCAATTAAAGAAAACTAGAGAATTTAATTTTAAAAAATCAGAAGAAAAAAAAACAAAAAACCTAAAGGAAATTTACTCAAAGAAGCCTAAAAATCCATAATAATTCTGTAACATAATTTTCAGAAATTTTCTCACCAAGTTTGAGAGAAAAATGCACCAGTTTGCTAAATTCAGATTTGAGATTTCCTTTTTTTGTCATCTTCATTAGGTACTTCCATACGTAAATAAAAAACAAAATAATGTTTTCCCTCAAAAGACTAAAACAGTGCAAGTCAATAATAAAAATCTGATAAAAATATGTAAATAAAGGTAATAAATGAGCAGATAAAAGTCATAAGAAAGCTATTAGCATGAATTTCTTTAATCGTCATCATTATTATTATTAATAATAATGTTATTATTATCATTATTTGTTTTCTCCCCATCTGTAATTTGTACCTGGGAATGCTGCATATATATTATTAATTGTGATGAATTGTGGATTTGTTGTTGTCGTCTAAGCTTTCAATAAAAATAAAAAGGTGCATCAAAACATATAAGGAAAATGTAGATATAAACTTAAAATTACAGACAACAAATTTGGCCAAAACAGAGCATGCAGACCGACACACAGGAAGACAGATGCATTAAGTAAAAAATAAAACAGCCATTAATCTTAATCCAGTCCCTGATGCTCCCTAGTGGCAAAACTCTGCACTAACATTTTAAAAACCTGCTTCTTCTCACATCCTGCCCCCTTATTTTTAAAAAATAAATGACAGATGGAAATTCTTACACACACGTCCATCCCACAGTGTGGTTCAGTGATACCGAGGGGTCTGGTTCGAGCTGTGTGATCACTGTCGCGTCTGTTTCTTGGAAATCATCATGAGAGCTCTGCAACCCGCCATGCTGTCTCTGTATACTGTCACTGTTGCATAACGACTGTCTGTGAACTTCATATGAGACAAACGAGCTGCACGACCATCATGTTCACAGATAAAAACAGAACATGAAGTGTGATAAATTCTTTGACTAAACGCACTATTGAATATGTTTGGGGTTTTTTTGCTTCGGTGAGAGCTTCATGTAGCTGCACAAAAGATTAGAAAAGTGATGTTTTAAGGGAAAGTTCAAAAATCAAAAATACAGTTTTTTCCTCCCACCTGTGGTGCTATTTATCAGTCTCGCCTGTTATGGTGAGAGTTGAACAGTGCTGGAGATATCAGCCGTTCAGATGTCTGTCTTCTCTTGCCTTTAGGTATCAGAGAAGCCGGCTCACTAAATAGTTTAAAAAGAAAACTAAAAACGTTTCTTTTCAATTTAGCCTTTAACTTGCTAACTTAGCTGCTTTGCATTCTGCTGCACATCTTTAAGAGACTGCATTTTCCTTAATTTTATGCATTTTATATACTAATTTTTTTCCATTTTATGTTGTGCATTCTGTGCATTCATTTTTTATCCTTTTTTAATCTCACCTTTTCTAGTATTATAAAGTGGGTTTTACACATTTAAATATGCATTCTATGTATTTTATTCTGATCTTATATTATGTTTACATGCAGGTTTTATTTTGTCTTTTTGTCTTCTATGTGTTTTGATGTGAAGCACTTGGTGCATGTAATTTCTTTCTTGTAGAGCACGTTGGGCTGCATTTCTTGTATGAAAGGTGCAATACAAATAAAGTTTATTATTATTATTGTTATTATTATTTTTATTCTCTTCAACATAATGGAACTAGATGGAACTTGTGGTGCTCAAAGTGCCAAAAAAATACGTTTGCAAAACTCAACAGCAATTTCTCTTTTCAGAAATCATGACCTGGTTCCTCAAGATAATCCACAGACCTTGTGAACGGTCTCATATGGAAACTATTTTTTCTACTGAACTACACCCACAAACTGTAACACTCTGCAGAAGGAAGAGTTCATCTGCTCATGAGCCGCTTGTACACACAAATCGTGCTATAAAGTCGCTACGAAGTCCCTTCTTTACACAAAACCAAACATCCCGTCGCTCCAGTGTGCACTTTTTGACAGCATGACAGGCTTTTAGTGTGACATATAAAAATACTCATCAGCAGTGCTTTATTATCAATAACATGTCAATAACAATTATTACCATCTCACAAACCGACCAGGTGATTTAAACCAGTCAAAACGCAGACTAAAACAGCTTCATGCTAAAAATAATTTTTTTACACCCTTGCGAAACCGCATGTGGAGTCAGAAGCCCTTTTTTTCATGAATATTGCTCTACATGAACCAAACAACGACAGGATCTTTCTGCTCCTGTGCATGATTTAAAAGCCTCTGCAAACCCAAGTCACCAAAAAAACCTTCTTAATATGTGATTTAGGGTCTTACGAGCATTAAAAAAAAAGCAGAAAAGGTGATTAGACATTAGCCTCAATCAAAATTTGAAATATTGTTATTTTAGTTTTTTTAATTTCCTGAAGCTGGGTTGATTCGGGCGTATTTATCCTCGATCTTTATCAGGTAATATGGATAAAGCCAATCAGAAATTCAAAGCCAGCTGTCAGTTGATACTAATTTAACATCCCAAACTGAAATCCCTCAAAGCGTGTTTTGAGCACCACAAGCCAAGTGTCGTCTTGGTCCGTTTTATTGGAGAGAAGGCAGAAATCTCTACGGCCGATATCTCCAACGCTCTGCAACTCAAACCAAAATGATCTAGACTGATAAACAGCACTGCAGGTAAGAGGAAAAACTGGATTTTGATTTAAGGGTAAACTGTCCCTTTAACTTGTTTATTACAAAATTAGATTTTGGGAATTTCAACACCTGCACCTGTCAAAGATGTGCAGAAACAGCATTTCTGAAGAGATTATTCCACCTTTAATCTGATCCATATACGGCCCATATCTGCGGGTGGAGATGAGCTGATAAGGCTGAATAAATCAAGCCCTCCCTTCATTCCTTCACTTCTTTTTGTCATTTTTTTTCGCCTCATTTCAGCAACAGCAGGCAGCTTCAAGAATGTGCTGGTTTGGCTCCAAAATAAGGTTAACTCCCATAATGTTTTGATAAAGAGGAGGAGGGCGGGCTTTATTTTTACAATGTGTGTGTGTGTGTGTGTGTGTGTGTGAGCGAGATATTGTTCCAGAGAAATTATTGATTACCTGCAGTGGACTCCAAATTCAGTAACTGTTTCCAGTTTATGTGTGTTACACCTCACACTTGGGCAGCCTGAATAAAAATCCACTGCTGACCAAAATCAACCACAAAAACACCTTCAAAACAATAAAATCTGATTCATTAAAATTAAGACGTACCTGCAAGACATAACCAAATCCTGGGCTGAGAGGCAGCGAGACCAGCAGTCGTCACGTCCGCGGCCTCCCTCTTCTGCAGCTGGCGCAGGAGCGTTCACATCAGGCGGTCCTCACTGACTGATGCAGCACACCTGGGCAGAAAAAGACGAGAGAGTCAACGGGGACAACAGCGCGGGAAACACCCACAGCCGTAACACTACAGTACGATTACATGTTAGAAACAGTCTAATTATTGTGTTAATCCGACTGAAACTGGACTTTTAAAACACACGTGAACATGTCAATCCAACTGAAATCAGACTGAATCAAATTTCTGAAAACACACCCTGATAATTCGACTGGAAGTCGAGCTGTTCCATCATGCAAACCCCTCAGTAAGACTTTACCTGGACTCGCAGAAAAGGTGCTGCAGAACAGGTAAGACTAGTGTTTTTAATTTTGACTCAGGCGAGAGACGTACAACTTTATTTTAGATAAAAAAGTCACCCGGGGCTGCAGCAAAACATACTTTAGCCACCTAAAAAATGAATACCAAATTAAGTTTTGACTATATTTGAGTATTTGCTCCTTTTTACCAACACAACAGCTGATGGAGGCAGCGGTAAAGCAGCAGCTCTGCAGTTCAGTGGAGTAAAATTACTGTTTTTCTCAGGGGAGTCTGCTGTTTTTTGTCTGTCAGGGCTGTCTGACAGTGAGATAAAACGCTGAAAATATTCTAAATTTGGCGCACTTAAACTGATTTTTTTTAAGTGGCTTAAAACTAATCAATGAGGGCAAGTTATTGAAAATAAACTGTTATGACTGTGATTGGGTCTATATCATAAACCATCCTCTAAACTTTGCCTGTGCACATGCTGAATTTGGTTTGTCCAGATGAGGACCTGCTTCCTATGTAAACGTCTCTCTACGGTAATGAAAACACAGTGATACTTGTTTTAAGGTGGTTACAAATAATAATAAAATGAAAAATCATACTTACTATATTATATTCAATGTATACTATAAAATCCCCCTTAATACCACAAACTGGACCTTTAAACAAGATGTACTAACTAAATATTCATTTCAGTCATTTTGACATGTAGCGAGGGCTCAAAGAGAGCTAAAGCAAACATCACTTAAACAAAGTAAAACATGCAGTATGGCCACCCTCTACCACCCAAATACTTTTCATACAGTCGCCTACAATAATATAATGTCTTTATTGATAAGCATGTTAGTTTTTGTTTCAACTTCAACGGGAACAAGGCATCAATTTTTGCACTTTTTGCATCAATTTATAGTGTAAATGTCTTGCTTTTTTAGTAGTAAAGTAACTTTCATGTAAAAGTAACTTCCATGTTCTTTTGGGGGCAACACATATTCTAAATATTGAGGAGGATGTATCCACTATGCAGTAAAAGTTGTTTAGTTAATTGACAGAAAATTTATCAGCAACAATTTTGATACTTAATCATCATTTTTTATGCGCAACAGTATTGGAAAATTCTCTGGTTTCAGCTTATCAAATGTAAATATTAAGTTGTTTTCTTAGTCTTCTTAACTAAATTCTGGGATTTCAGTCAGATAAAACAAGCAATTTGTCACTTTGGGCTTTGGGAAAATATGAGGGCCATTTTTCACTTTTTTTGCAGTGTAAGAAATAAACCATGAGAATATTGGCAGACTGACTGACACTGAAAGTTTGATGTTGCAGCCCTTATGTTCATTAAGAGTTTGGCTGTCACATATTTGACTTCACTGACAAACATCTGCACATTTACACGATGTACGCTACATGCTGATGATCGTCACTTTGCAGTTTTCGGCTCTGACTGACCGGCACACTCTGGACCCGCAGATCTGACGTCACGCTGTCAGTCAGCAACAAAGAGGAGGAACAGCAGCAGACCTGAGGGAGAGCAGCAGAGGAAAGAAACACTGCCGAGTCCATGATACGTCAGTCTGATGAATTCCTTCTGTTAGCCACGTCTGCTCACCTTCTGCTGCACTGTGTGTGTGTGTGTGTGTGTGTGTGTGTGTGTGTGTGCATGTGTGTGTGTGTGTGTGTGGCATGTGTACATGTGTGAGACATTTGTACAGCTGTAAAAGTGAGTGATGAGTTGCGTTTTTGTGTCATTTATCAAGCATTCCTTGATGTGTGAAATCAATGGTGTGTGACCAAAAACAGCTCATCAATTAAACAAATATGCAGACAGCATTTTCACACACAAACACATGTGCACGTGCATGCAAGTCAACACACACATACACACACATACACACACACACACACACACACACACACACACACACACACACACACACAAACACACACTCGTGCACTGTAACCTACCTTTTTTGGGTTTTTTTCTGTTATTTTTGCATCAGCAGCATGAAGGTCTTAGCTTGAGTTTGGTTCAGCATTTTTCCCTTGAAGTATGAAGTATGTCCATGGCTGGCTGAGCTGCTCGTGCACACACACACACACACACACACACACACACACACACACACACACACACACACACACACACACACACACACACACACAATGAAAGCATGGTTTCTTTGCTCTTCCCAGATGTAAGTGGAGGCTTTGTCTGGCTAAAAGCTCGCCTCCTGCTGCTATCAATCCAATAAATATTCCAAAACTAAGGAGGAATCTTACATATCAAGAACTGTACATTAAAATACAACGTTCCTATCAGATAAAGTGTATTCAGATAAGATTAAAAAAAGACCGGAGCGAGAGCTTAATCTGGATTACAGATAAAACTATACGTGTCCAAGACTTATGTTTGACTACTGATGTCTGTCATGCAGATTTATTTCGTGTGCACCAAAAGCTTAAGACAAGCCAAGTGTCAGATATAAAAACGTTAAGTCAAACATCACGCTCATACTGCTGCTGATTGTTTCTGAATGCAGTTTGCTTGCAAAAATCTGCTCAACAGGCTGTGAAAATATATAAAATGGTGGAGAAGAAAAACATGAAAGAATGTTTTTAGAAAGAGAGAGAAGAGAGGGGCCACATCAGGTCTGTTTAACAGGAGTGCAGGTAAGAGGGGGCCAGAGGGGGCCACACCCACAATCACAATCTGTGGGGTGTTTTTACACTCGTTTATTTTCAGTATTAGTTCTTTATATTAGAGCTGTATATTTGTCTTTTTAACTTTTTAAAAACCTGGATCAACAATTTTTCGTGTGCTGTATTTACACACCTTAAACAAGTGTTTTAATATAGGTTTAATTCTCTGAAGAAACGTAAGAAAAAAGGCAGTGAGCAAATTGCAAGAAACTGGTAAAAAGTTGATGAGAAAATAACCTGAAAACTAATGTTAAAAATAGTAGAAGGCGAAGAAAGAGAGAGAAAAAAGAATATTAGAAAATTATCAAAAAATAGGGACATTTTTAAAATTATGTAAATGGAGGTGCCTGTAACTCTTATGCAGTTTTCTTATTTTACTTTCTTTTATTAACGTCACTCAAAGGGAGTAGTTAGTAGTGGTTAGTTAGTAACAAAGATATGTTTTGTTATGTTTATATGCTGAGATATGTATGTTGTTTTTTATATGAGGGGATTGTTTTGTGTGTTTTTTAAGATGGTTGTATTGTTTATATTAAGTGTTTTATTTTTCTTCATATCATGTTTAATTAATCAAAAGACTTACATAAAACCTTTAATGACCCGAAAAAGAGGGTCTTGTTAAGTTTCTCAATTCATTCCTCCCATGTTTTGGGATGAAATCAAGCCAATTTGCTCAGGTTTTTAAGGGTTAAAGAAATGATTCACCCACAGAATGATCATTTGTTTACTTATCAGGTGTTACCTTCAGTTTGCAAAGTAAACTTTGTTTTTCTTGCGTGCCTCTACTGTGAACAAAAAATCCTAAAAAGGAGAAAATTCTTCATGAATCTGAAGGGATTTTTAACCAGCTTTGTATCAAAACACTGTTGGTAGCACGTGTAGATGAACTGCGGTAGACGTCTCTCCTCCCTCTCCAGTGAAACTTTGCCAAATTACACATTTTATGTCATTGTAAGATTTAGGATTCAAGATTAAAGGTTTATTTTCATTCCAAAACATGAGGTACATGAGATGAGATTTTCTGGAGTTTAAATGGATTATTCGCAACGTCCCCGCCCCCCAAAAAACCCTACAACACAAATAAATACAATAAATCCACGCATGGCCATTTTTGTTTTTGTGTTTGTTGTTGTTAGCATGTTTGCTAATGTTGTTTTTCCCGCCGCGTTCTCCGCTAAAGTCAGAGGTCTTTCGAGCCATTAGGAGGGCAAAGGTCATCTGAGCAGACCATCACCCTCTCCATGCAGAGTTTCCAGAGCTTTTGTGAAGCACTTTTTAACTTTGGTTTAGAAAAGCGCTCTACAAATGATTCTTATTTTTCTTTCTCTAAGAGGGCAAAATCAAACAGATGTCAGATCATTCGTGCCCTCAGCTGTTGTGTTTTGTCGTATTTATTTACTGTGGTGTGAATTGACCAAATTGCCCCTCTGGGACAATAAAGACTTTCTAATCTGATCTAACATATCAAACGCGTGGTAAATCCTGACGTCGCCAGCAGCCAGAAACGGGAAGATCTCGCACCAGGTGGACAGAAATTTTGAAGCATATTTCGTCTTTTTGGCGGCTATTTAATTCACTGTCAGTTGCAAAGTTAGTGGAGCCTGATGACTATATTTTCGCCGCCTCGAATGTGAGCTTGAACGTCCGCAGTAACGCACGGCATGTTTGGGTTGGGTGGTCAGGTACCGTGACACGGATCCTACAGTCTGGATTTGTCACAGAAACTGTGAAACCATTTGAGTCATATCATAAAATCGGGGGATCAGCAGGAGAAACTGCCAATCGACGCAGGGCAAGAGAAAGGGTTAAAATAGGGAGACTCCCGCGTAAATCAGGAGTGTCGGCAGGTATGCACCTCAAGATTTTAAGTGCCCCTCCATGAAAACTTTCTGAGAGCACGTCTGCTGCTCCCCTGACTGAGACCCACAACCCAAACTCTCAGCCCTCCAGTCCTGCCATGATCCAACAATTTGTGCTGGCTCCTAAAAGACTGTGGAGGAGAAAACAAACTGTGTGCACTGGTATGTGGTCTGTTTGTGTCCAAATGTGCTGCACATGTTTGTGTTCGGAGAGACCGTGTGTGTGTGTGTGTGTGTGTGTGTGTGTGTGTGTGTGTAGTGCGAGGGTCGTGCAGTCCTGTTGTTTTGATAACAGAAACGTCCCTGATGTTTTCAGACTGAGAAGAAGCTCTGAGCCAAGCTAACACCATGAAGTCTATTAAAAGTTTACAATGGTTTTTATTTCTAAATGAGGCGGTTTCACTCATTAACCTGCTGGCATCAATCTGCTGCAGGTTTTTATTTCTATTTTCTGGCTCCTTATAGCAATAAAACTGACATTAACTCTCTATAATGGACTGCTGTAGCATTATATTAGTTTTGGCGGGACTGTGGAGAGTTTTCCTCCATTAACTGCTGAAGTCTAGAAAGACAATTACAGCTGCATGTAAGAAGAAAAGGATGAATGACTGTAAAACCGAAATTAGTTTATATGCACAGGAGCAGAGGAAAGTAAGGATAAATTATCAAGCTATTACTTATAAGTAATAGCTTGGCATGTCATGGAAATGCACTTCATATCATTCCAGTCAAGAATCAGATAATAAGATCGATAACATTTTCATGTTTGTGTGTTAAACATGAAGTTACAGCCAAGAGGGAAACAGCTAGCCTGGCTCTTTTCCAAACTAACAAAATCTGCGATGTAAACAAACAAACAAAAAAGAAGTGTTGTTTTTTTTCTCGGCTCGCTGTTTCCCAGTTTACAGTCTGTTTCTAGTCTGCAAAACAAAACAAACCTGCCTGTTCACCATATGTGTTTGTGTTTTGTTCTCGTCTTTTTTTTTAAAGGTGCTACATAAATAAAGTTATTATTATTATTATTTTCCAGGCCTGAAAAATGTTGTTGTAAAATTTCAGAACTTTTCCAGGGTTACGATGACTGTGAGAACGCTGAATATGAAAAATGTCCCTCCCTGATGCTTATAACATTATTTGACATGCGTCATTTTCCCTTTCCTCTGCACAGTCTTTGTGCTAACACAGTCTAACAGCTGCTTGCTGTAGTGCATTAAACATACATACACTGCAAAGTATCAATTGTTTAATGTTATTCTGGTCTAAAAAGCAAAAAAAGCATATTTCCCAAAGTGTTGAACTATATTCCTTTAATGCAGGTTGCCCCAGAGAATCTTTTAGATGTTAGCATAAACTGCGTGATAGATTATTCTCACTGCTTCCTAAATTACCATAAATCAAGGCTGCCTGAGCCAATAAATGATTTTCATTTCAAACACACGCTTTGTAGAGCAAAATAAGAGATTCTAAATTGACCCTGAGCTAATTACACTTTGATTTATACGCTGCTCAGTATGTAGCTCACCGCACAACATTCACTTTCTCTGCAACTTTCCCTGCCTGTTTCTCTCTGTGATCCTGGAGGACAATCAATCACACCGGTGGAGGAGCCGACGCCAGTATCCACAAGCAGATGCATCAGTTCAGCTCTGTTGGGAGCAGAAAAGGAGGTAATTTAGGGAGGAATGTACTGAATGTGATTTCTTTCACTTAAGGCCGCTTACAGCACTGGGTTTAATTTCATTTCAAACCACACTGAATTGTTTGAAACCATAATGGATGAACAGAGAGGGGTTTACTGGGAGGAGAGGAATGCGGCGAGGGAAAGAAGGGTGGAGGAGAAGAAAAACAGGCAGGAAAAAGAGGAGCGAGTGAAGGCGAAGGAGAGCGGATGAGGAGATGAGTCGAGGAGGGGTGGTGAGAGATCACAGGACAGAGAGCTGCTTTGACAGCTAACGTGACATGCGTGACACTGGTTTAGCCTGAAGGAACGTTCCCAGGTCAGAGCTGAGTGTGTGTGTGCGCGCGTGTGTGCGTGCGTGTGTGTGTGTGTGCGTGTGTGTGTGTGTGTGCGTGTGTGTGTGTGTGCGTGTGTGTGTGTGGAGTGAAGAAGTGAAGAGATCACAGTAATGTTCTGTTAGCATTTGCCATCACATGATGCCGCCTGCTGTCACACTTAAACCAAACACACCCAAAAATGCACGCGCATACACACGCTCGCGCACACACACACACACACACACACACACACGCTCTCTCTCTCACACACACACACACACACACACACACACACACAATCAGACTACATCAACAGGCAAAGCTTGAACCTTCAGTCTTAAATGATGATGACAGTGTATCTGAACACATAACTGCATTAAAATATGCTTTATTTAAAAAAACACAAGTGACTAGTTTGTTATTTAATATATTTATTTTTATTATTTATTGCAAAAAGAAACTCCGACCTCTCGTGATACCAGCTGAGGTAAGGAGTCAGATTAAGATCATGTGGAGCAACAACGCGCTCTCATCCCAGCTTGTCAAATACAGCCGCTTTGTCAACGGACCTAAATGCAAAAATACGATAACTAACTATAATAATAAACTTTACTTATATAGCACTATTTATAAACAAGGTTATTAAGTGCTTTTCAGACAAGCAACAGATTGAAAAAAAAGCAGCAGAAAAAAAACAATAACAGAATAAAATGCAAAATAACAATATGTTAATACTGGGGAAAAAAGTATAAAAAACGCGTAAAAAGGCAGCGGAGGGATGATAAAACGATTTAAAAGATGCTGAAGAGAGTCTGATCTCAGTAGGGAAACAGTTTGGCACAATCACTCTTCGTCACAAGCCGAGAACAACGGGCAGAGCTGCACTATACTGCCGCCTGCATCGTTTTTTTTACGTTCACGGACGGGGTTTAAATTGAAATTGTATGTAGTTACATGCATAAAGTCTTTTTCAAAATAAACAATGTAGGTTTTTACATTTCATTAAATTTAAGCAACAACAGCATGTGGTCCTGTCATCTCTCCTGCTTCCCTATCTAATAAAGGCCATTAAAAGCCCAAAAAAAAAATCTTAAAAAATTTTTAACATCATCGTTAAAAATCTAGCGCCTAAATCATTGACAAAGCAGCGGTTTTTGATGACTTGGGAGCGAGAGCGAGCTGGCCCAAATATTGAACAGTATAATACAACAGCTGAAATCACACAATGTCAGTAGTTCAATAACTGGTGGTAAAATAACACAGAGACAATATATTTAAAGGGACAGTCATCCAAAAATGCAAAATATACATTTTTCCTTTTAGCTGTTTAGTGCTGTTTGTCAGTCTAGACTGTTTTTGTGTGAGTTTCGGCAGTGGAGATTTCTGCCGGAGAGACGTCTGCCTTCTCTCCAATATAATGATACTAGATTGCACTTAGCTTGTGGTGCTTAAAGCGCCAAAAAATCAATTTGCAAAAATCAACATAAATGTTGACCCGGTTACTCAAGATGATCTTGTTGTGAACAGTTTTATGTAGGAACTATTTTCTTTATACAAAAATACAAGCACCAAACGAATTACTGCGCCGAAGGAAGCGCGCACAACAAGGTCTGTGGATTGTCTTGAGTAACTAGGCGATAATTTCTGGAAAGAGACACTGATGTTGAGTTTTTCAGATGTATTTTTCTGGTTCCGTTGTATTGGAGTGAAGGCAGACATCTCTACGGCTGATATCTCCAGCACTCACACCAAAACTATCTAGGCTGACAAATAGCGCTACAAGTACGAGGAAAAATAAGTATTTTTGATTCTGGGGTGAACTATCCCTTTAAAGGCACTTATGTAACAATCAAATCAATACATACACACATATATACACATATACATATACGTATGTGTATGTATATGTATGTATATGTATGTATATATATATATTTATATGTATATATATATATATATATATATATATATATATATATATATGTATATATGTGTGTGTGTGTGTGTGTGTGTGTGTGTGTGTGTGTATATTTATATAATAAAGCAAATAAGTACCAAAATAACGTAAACAAAATCTCAAACAAGAGCATTATTCATCGTTTCAACTCGTCCCGGCTGCTGCAGTGTGTGGAATCAAACTGTAACACGCGGCGTCACACTCAAATGTCGCCTGTACAGCGCAGAACTTATTGCAAAATTCATTCAAAGTAACATTCACTATCCAGACTGTGAGCCTGATGAGCTGTCTTTGCTAATCGACCCCGAATTTGACACTTGTGCTGAACTTCCCACCCGCTCGGTTTTCGATATTCGGTGTTTTGGACACCAGTTTTCCTGCTTCGCACACGTCTCACACTTGTTGTCCCAGAAAACACCATCACAGCTACAACTGATGCTTCTTCTTGGACAGGGAGAGTGTGCAGTGGTCCGTTATGTTCAAAGTTTTAGGTTAGAGGAGCTTCATCTCACTGATTTCCAAAAGCACATCTGTTACACGTTAAAGAAGACTTCATATGATGTTGAGATAAGGCAAGAAAGAGCACTTATCCTCCGTCAGTCATCCATACTTCAATATTTAGCTTTTTTTTGTCATCATATCACCTCCTCTCTCACCTCTACGCCCCTCCTCAGGCTGTGGTGGACTTGTTGGTCATGCGGGAGTTGCTCTGGTCGGAGGCTCGTTCTGTGACTTTCAGCTTCATGCACGACTGCTTCTCATCCATCAGCATCTCAGCCGGCAGGCACCAGCAGCACAGGCAGGACTACAGGAGGGAGAGATGTGGTGAGAGCAGGGCTCCTGCAGCTTAGGGCAAGGTAGATTTAAGACTTTTTAAGACTTTTTTTTAATGCCACTCGGATTAAAGTTTAAAACCAATTTTCTGAGAAGGACAATTTTATTTTGCCCAAATGTTTATTGTAACATAACAGTTTTTTTGTCCAGTGAAAACTTTAGATGCTCTACGTGAAATACTGAAGAAGACATCCAAGACAATGAACATATTACAATATTATAAAAGTATGTATTTAGTTCGGCAACACAAGTGGCTTCCAAAGTCATTAAGTGGGTTTCCATTGCAGATTTGAACAAAGCTTAAGCAATATTTTGAAATGTTGATAAAACAAAATAGCATTTTTCTCCATGCAAAACTCAAGCTGCATTTGCAGCGTATATCCATGTCTGTGAAAACACGAATGTCTTCCCCGAAGCAGCACCGAAGATCAATCAGCACAATGGAACCAGATTGCACTCCTGCACGCTTGTGGTGCTCAAAGCGCCAAAAAATCAATTTGAAAAACTCAACAGAAATGTCTCTCTTCAGAAATCATGGCTGTGTTTCCACTGAGTGATGCTCTGCCACTTCTCCTCTGGTGATAGCATTTCAGTAACCATGGCGATGGATATTCACAACATCAGCAGCTTTATTTCTTTTGCAGCGACCGCACTAGTCGTCATTATTTCCAATCGTCTTATGGACCCATGATGGACCCATGATGGAAAGACGAGACCCTTATAAGTGGGAGGGGAAGCATGGACTTCAAGAAGCATGGATGTTTAAAACATCAGCAGCTTTATTTCTATTGCAGCCACCGCACTAGCCGTCATTATTTCAAATCAAAGGTGACGTATGCGTGTTACGCGAGCGATAATGGAAATGCAAGCCCCTTATTCGTGGGGCTGCGATGCAATAACAGCTCTTTTAGTGTCTGCTGCATCATGAAGGAGCCACTTCCTACTGACAAGCACATAGCCACATCATGTGACCTAGAAAAGCCAAAAAAAGTGTTTCCATTGCAGTTCTGGTATATATGGCTTTTTCAAATTGCCTGAAATACCACCTCTTGCGAACGTAAAAACCTTTTTTGCGATAAATGGAAGTTGTTTTTTTTTAAATTGACGTGTTTCAATTAGTCGCATTTTAAATTTGCAATTTCAATTTGCGCAATTTGAGGATAAATGGAAACCTGCCTTGTGTAGCAGCTTTACTTGATTACAATGAACGCGCTCTGCTGCAGGCATGACGTGGTAGATGTGTCGCGCCGCGTCCTCGTCCCATGTATTACGGCTGTAAGTTGCACCTTACCCTGAAGCAGTTCTTGAAGCGCTTGCTGACCATGTAGAGGGCGATTGGGTTGATGCAGGAGTTGACAGAAGCCATGTTGATGCCGATGTAGTCCAACACCAAAAAGAAACTAAAAAGGTTAAAGAGACACATTAGTGTACTGCTCTCTTTGCAGATGGTGATTCATTCTCCTAAATTGTCGAATCTCATTTGTCCTCAGTTTTTTTGTTGTGCAGTGTGGGACATGTATTTGCCTCCATACCTGAGCAGCTCGCAGCGGTTTGGATCTTTCTCATCATAGATGGTGAGCTTCAGGATTCGGCTGAGGTGGAGAGGCAGCCAGCACAGAGCGAAGACCAGAACCAGACAGAACACGGTCTTAGCCACCTCCCTCCGCTGAACACACAAACACACAAACACATAAATCACGGCATGGATTCTCTTGACAGTTCTGGCCCAGATACGGACATGGTGATATTTGGACACACAGAAGTCTTTGGAAACGGTTGGTCTACAAGATTTGTCTTCATAAATCAAAAAAAATTAAGTAGAACGCTGAAGTGAGTTGAGTTGGTTAGGTTTTCGGTAAGAAGACACAACTGGTTTATTTAGTGGCTTTTATTGGACTGGTGAATGTATAAATGTTCTTGTGTCCCGTTTTGAAGATAGATTTTTCCTTTAAATTGGATTTTCAGTATGTTTGCGCTTCTGCTTAATAAATAAAAACATACATTTAACTTTAAACACTCAATATGAAGACCGTCAGTTATCACAAGCCCCTTTAAGCCTCCTGCAGACTGTGAGAGTTTTGCAGTCTATAAGTTTAGTGCAGCTACCCTCTGTGACATGGATCTTAATAAACGTGGGTACGGCACAAGTTTGATGTATTCTGACTGCGGGATGACATCACCGACTGAACCACAGACTAGGACCGACATCCATCAACGTCAAAACACAAGAACAAAACGCCTTTGGTATCCGTCATCCATCTACGCCGCAGTAGTGGTAAGAGCAAACTGTAAACAAACATGAATCGAGCCCTCGCTGTGGCGGCATTTATGTGAGTCAGGAAAAGTCTAAGGGATGAGGTGAATGTGGAAAAAGAGGCCAACTTGACACGCCAGCTTTGCAGCGAGAGCTCGGAGTAAGTGTTCGCATCTACTAGCATTTAGCATTAAGCAGTGTCGCACTGATCAGTGCGTCATTTCATGCTGCATTTCTATTGGTTGATCTGAAGACATAGGCTGTTACAGCAGTCAGACAGTGACATGGTCATCCCAAATTTCTGATACTGTCATAATTTTATCCCAGGCTGTCTTCGATCGCACGACCATGACAATGGCTTTTTTTGGGGGCTTTTATGACCTTTATTAGATAGAAAAGCAGGAGAGAAGACAGGAAACAGGGATGAGAGAGAGAGTGGGGATGAAATGCAGGTCAGACTCGAACCCGGGGCCGCTGCAGCGAGGACACACACTCCCTGAATATGGGGCGGGGCACTACCAACTGAGCTACCCAGCGTCCCCAAGGTGCAAATTCTTGTACAGCCAGCAAAAGTGCATTAAGTGCATCCAATAAATACAATAAAAACAACACATTAAAAATCACATCCAATCATTTTAAAGCCTGATGACAGCAGAAACAAATGAGTTTTTCAGTCTGTTAGTGCTGCATTTTGGATGAATAAATGTGCAGCCTGATGGCAGCGGAGAGAATCACTGCAGAGCGGATGGCTCGGGTCGGCCAGGACTGACTGGGCCTTTCTTAAAGATCATTCAGTGGTTCAGCAATCTTGCTGCACGCCTAAACAATTCCCGCCTGCTGCATGTCGCCATCACCAGTGTGACGTAGGACCACCATTTAGAGCCACAACCAAAGATATCGCCACGTTTTTACAGTGCATATCAGACATTCTGTTATACTCTCTGTTCTGGGTGGTATAACTGCAGTTTTATGCCGCCTCGCCGATCTGTATATGTGGTTCGATCTCTGGATATCACAAACAGCACCAAAACGGTGTCTGTATAAATAGGGCAGACGGCAGGACAGGACTACAGGAAAGATTGGTGTGATATATTGACAACATCTTACGTGTGTGAACCACAGCAGGAGAGAGAAGTAGCTGTTAGCGGCTAATCAAAGGTGGAAAATGTCCACAAATCAGGAAAACAGTGAGATTCAGGAGCTCCTTACCCTCTGAGATCAGCTGCCATGTCACAGAGGTGGTACATGTTTGTTGTTGACATGTGCTGCCGTTGTCATTGTGATGTGTATGTTACAGGTCACACTAGAGGCCCACACTGATGTGTTACACATCACACCCATCATGATGCCGGGACGCTCTCTAAAATTGGTGTAAAAACTAACGACTGTCAGCGTTGCAGTGTTAATTGCAATGCAATTAAGGTTCATACCTAACACATTTTTGTATTATATAGAAGAAAAATAGTGCTCCAAAATTAGGTAAAATAAAATAAAATACAGAGGGGACTAAAATGGACTTAATGAGATGAAAGTCATCAGCGAACCTGTTTGAGGTGGTCACTGAGAGCGATCTGGACTCCGTTCTTCTTCCTCAGCATCTCACAGGTCATCAGGGTGTAGAAAATAGCCGTGCACACCAGCGGCAGGCAGAAATATGCACTGAACAGCCACCAGTCCTTGGCTGATTTATAAAACTACACAGAGAAAAAGGAGAACAGCACCGAGTTATCCTCAAGCATCTGTTAGAAAGAGCGAAAAGTTAAAGGTGAAACATGTCTGCAGTAAATTTAATGGAGTGTATCCGCAGTCTGACCCGCACCGCAGTGAGGCACTCGGGTGTGTCTCAAATTCAGACTGGCTGACTTGCATTTAAAAATCAATTCATCAAAATACCTCAGTGGAATTAAAGTGTTGTTTTAAGGTTCATGGAAGACACGTGAACACACACACACACACACACACACACACACACACTCACTCACACACACACACACACACACACACACACACACACACACTCACTCACACACGGGCTGCACTGCTTTCTTTCAAAACGGTGACGGTGATATACGTTTATGACGATTTCTGACTGCCTGTAAACTCTGCGTGACCCCGATCGAGTCAGGAAGTGTTTTCCAGTATGGTTACTATGCACATATATTCATACATCAGTCAACGTTAGCCAACATCTGCATCTCCTTGTGTGTCTGTACGTGTCACTGTGCATTATATACGCAGGTTTGCAGCGCGCGCAGTTGTGTCAACACACAGTTTTTCTCCACACTG
The DNA here is from genome assembly GCF_026936395.1 of Plectropomus leopardus. Lineage (NCBI taxonomy): Eukaryota > Metazoa > Chordata > Actinopteri > Perciformes > Serranidae > Plectropomus > Plectropomus leopardus. The sequence goes on along the minus strand of NC_142187.1, from coordinate 33,226,394 downwards.
AGTTGTGTTCCTCCGAGGGTCTGTGTGTCACGGCTCACCTTCATGAAGTCGCCTTTCTGCATGGGGTGCAGCAAACAGATCCTCAGTTGCTCTCCTTTGTAGTCCATGGTGATCATGTCGAAGGCTACGGCCTCTGGAACGGCCAGAATGATGGATATTATCCAGATGAGCGCGATCTCGATGGCCATCCACTTTGGGACGCCGATCCCTTTGATTCGGCTCCACGAAGCCACGGCACGATACCTGAAGATCCGACGTGTGCAGTCAGTCAACCAACAAATGAAAAGAAACTAAATATCTTGATGTTTTGGGTGATTCAAGATGAATTTCTTGCTAAAGGTAAGCTGAGAAGACTGATAATACTCTCATTATCTAAAGGTAACTTTCACCAAAACCGTATTGATTAAACAAACAAGATGTGAGGAGTGAATAGATTAGCTTTAGAAGTGCTGGAGGTAGGGTTTTTTTTTACCTTTTTTACCTTTGGACAGAGCTAAACAAGCTGTTTTGGCCTGCTTCCTGTCTTTGCGCTTGGCTAAGTTAACCGTGTCATGGCTGCAGCTTCATATTTACTGCGCAGACATGATGAGAACGGCATCAATTTTCTGTATTTTTTAAAACTGTAACATTATTTGTTAACTTTCATTTTTGAGTTTAGGTTTAACTGACATGACAGTGATTTAGCACTTTAAAAAATAGATTTTTTTAGTTATCTGTATTCATAAGCAGATATTGTATCTGTTTATGGAGATCGGCCGAAAATGAGTCTTGGCCCTGATATCAGCTGGCTACACCAGATCTCCAAAATGTTGACGGTTGCCCTTAGAGGCTTGTCGTCTTCTAATATAAATTGCAAATATACAAAACGCCTCGTGGAAACATCAATTAAAAAAAAGCTGACATTTATTGCAAAAAAGCGTTTATGGTTACGAAGTGGCTCCCTCATGATGCAGCAGGAGCTACAGGAGCTGATATTGTATCACATAACTCTTCAAGAGTTGAGCGGATCATCCGGAAGTTTTGAATCCACAATTCCTCTGTAAAATCGTGGACTATCGACTCCCAGAAATCCTTCATATGTGGCCACTAACAAGGGGCTTGCATTTCCATTATCGCTCGCGTAACACGCATACGTCACCTTCGATTTGAAATAATGACAGCTTGTGCGGTGGCTGCAATAGAAATAATGCTGCTGATGTTTTAAACATCCATGCTTCTTGAACTGTTATCGCTCACTGGAAACACAGTTATGTTTTATCGAAATTTCAAATTTATCATTTAAGTTTTGTGCAAATCTGTAATGGAAACCCGCCTAATGATGGCTACCAAGATAGTATCCAGACGAGCTTAACAAGTGCAATAAAATGAGCCTCAATGTGATGATCAGCAAAGTTAAAAGCATTCAGTAGCAAGGAGGTCAAAAGTCAACTCTTTGACGTTTCTGTAATCTCTGACTGTTGATGCAACGCTAGGAAATGAAAACAGGACCTAACATGGGAGGAAGGGTGAGTTTGTGTTGTGAATACCTGTCAATACTCAAAGCGCACAGACTCAGCACTGTGATCCCCACCGAGGCCTTCTGGACAAACGGCACCATCTTACACAGAGTCACTCCGAAAGGCCAGTCCTCCGCCAGGAGCTGAGGAGAGACAGAAAGAGCTGATGACAGAGTTAATCCATGACAGGGAGTGAAGCAAATCGTCTGGCTCCGCGCTGTTCTCCGCAGCCTCAGGCATCCAGCGCTGACCAGATATGCGTGAACCTGAACTTATCCGTTTCTGTGACTGTCCAGAGATTTTTTTTTCCTTCCTCCTTGTCAAGTTGAATGTTTTGGTCTATTTTTTAAAAAAAACATAGCGAGGCGTTTGTTTGGCCTCGAGGCACAGTGACCCAGACAGGTACGGCAGCTGCTGAAGAACAACAAAACGCTGCTAAACCTGTACGATATTAAGACTTTTCATGTCTGCTTTGGATGAGCGGCTGGAATGTGAGTGCAGATCAATTGGAATCATATGTAGCGCCGTATCTCCCCATACCACCCTGCTTCTCCTCCGTCTGCTCAGGTATGTAACAGCAACCAGTTGTTTTAACATCTCTGCCCCCTTCCCCAAATATACACATACTCTGGTCCTCTCTCTCTGAGTCACACACACACACACACACACACACTGAGCCCAACAGATAATAACATGCCAGAGACATAAGGGGATATAGAGGGGCTCAGAATCCAGTAAAGTAATAACATGGGAAAAGCCTTTCAAGAGTGTGCATGTGTGCGCTCCCACGTCTGTGTGTGTTGGGAATAGGTGTGTGGGTGTGTTAAGGGTTTTAAGTCCAGTAGGCAACAGAATATTTGCATATGACCTTAAAAGACATTGAAATATTACACAAGTGCATAAAAAAACATTGTAAAGCTAAGGGGGTTTTGAAGTGATTGAAAACAACGACACTGTTAAAGGGATAGTTCAGATTTTTTGGAAGTGTGGTTGTTTGGGGTTCTTATACATAGACAGCACGTTACAAACAGTAGATGTCAGTCAGTACGACCTCAATTTGGAGAAGCGAACCGGAGTCTGACATGTAAGCTAAGCAATGGAGTCAGCAACAAAATGTATTTCAGACACCTTAAAAAAGTTCCACCTAAAGAAATAAAAATAAAAACATAAAAATCAACATCACTTTAAAGGTCCAGCGTGTAGGATTTAGGGGAATATAAGGGAATATAAGTATAATCACCTGAAAATAAGAACTGTTATGTTTTTGTTGCTTAGAACGAGATTCATATGTACACAGGGAGCAGGTCCTCATCTACGGAGATCGCCATATTGCACCGCCATGTTTCTACAGTAGCCCAGAAAGGTCAAACCAAACACCTGCTGATGCCACCAAATCCCCCTAAATTTTACACACTTCATCTTCATGTGCATGTTGCATTAAGAGTATTTTCATTGCTTTACTCGAATGTCGGACAGCGATTTTACCGGGGAAAAAAAAGCTGACATCATTCTTAAAAGCCAGAAAAACAGTGATTTATCATCACTGAACACAGGAGCTGCTGTCTATCGCTGCCTCAAACAGCCACTTAGTTTCTGTTATTGCGTGACTTTAGTGTTTTATTAGTTTAGACTCACACAAGTCACGCAAGAACAGAAACTAACTTACTGATCTTGGCAGCATCGCACCAGCAGCAAGCCAAAATGACTGTTTTTATCAATGGAGTCTGGTGGCTCTGATGGGTGAGAAGATTGGGAACTGAAGCTGTTAACAGCCTCACTGTTAAAACAGGCTGTCTCACCGAAAGGTAAAGCGGTAAAATATGCTCCCAGTGTAGTACACTTACACTGTTTTCTGTGTAATTTTTTTCAGACAACTAAAATACATTTTACTGCTGAAACGAGTCCACAGCAGTACACTGCTTCGCTTCTACCTCACATGACCCACTCCACTAAATCCTAACTACCCCTCTGAGGCCTAAAAAGATCGCTATAACGCAGTAAAGCTCACCTTGTAAACATTGATGGGAATGCCGATGATGATGTGCAGCAGGTCTCCGAGCGCCAGGCTGCCGATCAGGATGTTCGGCCCGTTCCGCATGCACTTATTCTTATAGATGATTCTCAGCAGAGTGGAGTTTCCGATAATACCCACGACAAACACCAAACAGGACACCACCGTGTTGATGTACTTGAAGGTGTCTCTGATCTCCGTGGGCCCGGTGCACATGGGAGGCAGCCGGCGTCGAGGCTTTGTGAAGTTCGGCCTCACTGGACCCTGCACGTCTCTCTCCAGGAGCCCGAGTCTCTGCGTAACGGCGAGGAGGTCCTGCGGGGATTGTTTCTTTGGCTCCAGCTGCCCGCTGGTCACAAGGACGAGAGCGGCCAAGAGCAGGAACTCCAAGCAGAGGAGGTGAGTCTTCATCCTGGAGTCTGGTTGTTAATATGGCTTTTATCCAACAGCTGATCCTCTCTGAGTACGCCTGGAACACAAATATCAAGAGAGTGCTGTATTCAGGTCTGTTATCTGACTCTGGGAATATTATTATTTATGAAAAACAACCTGACTGTCTGGCAGGTATATTAGACTCTGGGGTTTATGTGATTTTAGCTCATTTGGCTTCCATCTCTGTAAAAACTCACAATTAAGATCCGCGGACACACCCTGCACAAACATCTTAGTCATTTTTTAGTGTAGGGACAAAAATTATTAGGGGAAGAAAGATGAAAGATACTGTAAATTTCATTTTTGCTGAAGATAGGATAGCAAGGGAGTGTCTTTTATTTTTTAATATTCTTTTATATTTTTAACTTCCCTTTTAACTTAATAGTTATATAAAGAGTTACATAAAAGACACACTTGCAACATTGTTCACAAAGATTTTCAAAAGACGAGGACAGCAGCTGTTTCTGTTTTAGGGATTTCTAATTATAGGGCCATGGTGATGCACATTTATTCAAATTTATTTGTTCATTTATAAAAAAAAAAAAAAAGCACAGTTTCCAACATGCAACACAAATGCTAAAAGTTACAACCAAGGTGGAAACAATCATACAGAAAAAAACAGATTACACAAAAATAGTAAATCAAAATAAATACAACTGTTAAATGGCTACAAAGTTGCAAAAAACACAGCGTTACTTAAATATCACTTAAACCTTCTTAACCCTTTGAAACCTGGAGTGACATCACTTTCCTCGTGCTTCTTTCAGACATCTTTCACAAGTACTTAAACCTTTGGACCTTGAGCAAATTGGTGCAATTTCTTCTTAAAACATGGGGAAAAGGTCTTGAGCAACTTAGTAATGAATGTTTCACAAATTGGTAGATTTAGAAAATCATTTTTAAAAACAAGTCAGGCAAAAATTACTAAGGAAAAAAGCAAACGGCTACAATAAATAAATATTTCATTTGTGTGTGTGTGTTTTTTTTAAACTTTCTTTCATAAAAATAATACTAATAATAATTTACAGGTAATTTTCTTGTTTTTTCTTAATAATTTCTTTTTCATTCTTGGGCCTTGTTTCAATGTTTTAGAAAAAAAATCATTCCAAAGAGCTCAGGCTTTAAACCTTTAACACCTGGACCAACATCACTTTTCTTGTGCTGCGTTCAGGTGTTTTTCACTGGCATTTAAACCTCTGAAACCTAATAAAACTGGTTTGGAGTAATTAATATTTTTATTTTCAAAAACATGGAAAAAAGGCAATAAGCAACTTTGCAAGAAAACAGTAAAGGGTGACAAGAAAAATAAACTGAGAAAGAAAAGAGAGAGAGAGAGAGAAAATGGAGAGAAAATTATCAAAATCCTTTGGACAAATTTTCCAGTAAAGTATATTTAAAATTATTGTAATTATTTATTTTAAATTATAATTACTTTGATCGTTTCTTTTTTTCCCCTTTCTTTTGTTTTGATGTTTTTCAGTAAATTTTCTTGTAACTTTTACTATGTGCTGCTAAGTTTTGCAACATTTCTAGTGAAGTTGCTCATTGCCTTTTTTCTGATGTTCCCTGAAAGGAATCAGGCCAATTTGCTCAGGTTTTAAAGGGTTAAAGGGTTAAACATACCAAATCATGTCACAGATGAAAGGTTAAAGTGAGTTACTCCAGTCAGCGGGAGTCTTATTAAATATAAAAACTTGTTTTCCACGTGCTTTTGTAACTGTAGGAATACAGAAGTTACATATAAAAGGTAATATGATCAAAAATAAAGACGCAACATTTAACAATCTGTCGCGATTTAACGCTTGTTTTTAAAATGCAGATGAGATTGTGTTGCAGTCAAGAGTTTAACATAAACATTAAACATTATTCACTTTCTACTTTTTAAGCTTTAACTTACCAAACTCCAAAGTGAGGCAGAAATCCTCCGATATCTGTTCAAACTTTCCCAGTAACTCTCAGGCTCTCAGGACCGAGAAAAGTTCCCAGATTGCAGGGATGCTGTTCCTGCAGTGACCGTCCAGGCATCTCCAACAGCAGCTGTCCTCTCTGTCTCTGGTGTCAAAGTGGAAAAAAAGCTCAGACTCTGTGCTCCACAAGTTCGAGTCAGCTCCTTGTTTGCTCCTCTCCGGTACTGGCCACTGAGTCTCAGTGCACAAAGTCTGAAGAGTCTGCTGAGTTTGATCCCTGTCCTCCAACCCCTCCTCCTCCTCCTCTTCTTCTGTGGAGGAGGGGGTGGAGGAAGGCAGGCGAAGCTGTTCAGTGATCATCAGAGTTACCTCATTTTAATGGAGGAAACGCTAAAATCGTAAATGAGTTCATGAGGAGTGTGTTGCTGGTGCACGGTAGTAACCTTGTAGCACCTCACTATATTTTTTTGAATATTTTAACCCCTCAAGGCTTCATGCATTAACATTCCCACAGGGACCGATGATAGCTGTTTTATTAGTCCTATAAAATGTGTCAGTTTTACTTCCCCATTGTTCCCTTTTTTTAAATAAGAAAATCTGTGAAACAAAACCAGTATTTGATATCAGCTGTATCATTCAGTCCACATCCAAAACAATTCTATACCAGAAAGTTAAAATGCCTTAATTACACTGGCAGGCTCTAAAAGTAGAACTAGATTAAAAAACAATAGACACTTTAACACTAAAGTGTCTATTGCCGGTGTCTCCGCCGGTGTCTCCGCCAGTGTCTCTGCCGGTGTCTCTGAATGTCCGCTCCGCTCTCATTGTCTGACGGTGTCTCCGCCGGTGTCTCTGAATGTCCGCTCCGCTCTCATTGTCTGACGGTGTCTCCGCCGGTGTCTCTGAATGTCCGCTCCGCTCTCATTGTCTGACGGTGTCTCCGCCGGTGTCTCCGCCGGTGTCTCTGAATGTCCGCTCCGCTCTCATTCTCTGTTGGTGCTCGTGGTTGCAGTAAAAGAAACTGAATGACTGAACTGTGTTGAATCTTACAAAGCTAACCGTGTAGCTTTTAGACATTTATATTTGTATGTTTTATCTATGCAGCTAACTAACAAAACTCCAGCAGGTAACCAACAAATCAGTTTAATACATCCAAAGAACTTCTATAGAAATTAACTGCATGATAACATAAATAAAATGTGTCGCCACACCGGGCCAGTAAAAGGAAGTGGGTGTCTAATTGGGACATTCGCTTTACCTGCTCACACTACAACCACTACCTCTCATTAAGGTACTGTTACTCGATGATTAATTCACTGTAAGCTAGAAACAAACTAACGGCTCTCCAGTTCATATATTAATAGTAAATACAAATAGCAGTAGAGCTTAATGATCGCAAAATGTGAGCGCTAAATCTGGAGCGCCGGTGGTTTGTAAAAACAACGTGACAATTCATACTCAATGTTCACAACACAATTATTTCATATATCGCATGTGGAACAAGCAGCGAATCCTCGAGTATATTCGATATATCTAAACTGACAGTGCGGTTAAACTACACAAAGATATTTTCTTGCAGCCCTTTTTACACAGAGATTTCACTATAGAGCCGCTACGAAGTCCCTTCTTTACACCACCTTTGTTTTTTTATTTTTACACAGAACCAAATGATGGTTACATCATGCTGCTCCAGTGTGGGATTTTAAACAGCATGCCGGCATCATGGAAGAAAAAGAGGCGTGACGGGTAACAAAGCAGCATCTGCCTCTAGTGTGACATAAACATATACGTTGGCAGTGGTTTCTTACCAATAACAATTACCGTCTCTGTTATAAGGCGGCTGATCGCCTCTGCTCAGAGTGTAAGGACCACCTGGACCTCAATGTTTTCTACCTGGACCTCAATGTTTTCACAATTTGTGGACAGTCAGTCCACAAATCAGTTGACTCAGTCAATCAGTTTCAGTTGCTGTTTGTCGATCATACTTTTATACAAAACAGCGAGGCGGCATAACAATAACAAGATATTGCCTTTAACGGGCAGTGTAAAAGCATCTTATATGTGCCAGTATTTCTTCTGTTTATTCATATTTTTTACCACGCACTGAGTTTTTCAAACATTTTGTACTCGGAGCAATTTAGAGTTGATTAATGTCACATTTTTACACAACAGATAAATTAACATGGGACTTTAATTTGATTTACAAATAACTTATTTTTCAAAAGTTTTCCCATGTGAAGATGGTCGTGTGCTTCTGTTTTTCTATCCGTCTCTTCACACTGGTGTCACTGTGTGTGTGTGCGTCTCTTTTCTCTCTTGGACTTGACCAACGATGATAAACATGTCGGAGGGGATTTTTCTGTCACTCTTTCACATGCACCGTAAACCAATTTTATGGTCACGTATAGACCCAATGAAATGCTGTAAAATGTTTTTAACATGAAAGACAGTGTTAACAGTCTTTTGGTTAGTTTGTTTTATAATTTCGGCTGCCATAAACACAATGAGGTCATATTTTCTGTAACTGTACATTAATGTCCTGAGGTGTGTCTCATGTACCATGTAGCCTGTGCTGATCCTCCCTGTGAGGCTCAGAGTTTCTGAGAGGAGTCTTACTCAGAGTCCAGACAGCCATGAGCTCCAGATGTGTCTCTGCTGATAGATTACCATCTCGGCGGAGACTTAAGCCCTCTTAGATATTCTGTGTGTTTTTCTACTGCTTGACTGCTGCATGTGCGCTTCAGTAAGAGAGTTCAAAGGAGGGGGATGTTTATCTTTGTTAAGGTAATTTTCTACACATACAAACCAAACAGTCTGCTTTGCTTTTTTTCTCTTTAAATAATGTGATGAATATAGAAACGGTATGAAAGTAAGTAGGAGGTCAGAAAAGAGGGAAGGGTAACACTAGAGATATCGAATCATCAAAGCGAGATTATAGAGAAATATGACATATCTTCAGCTACAAAAATAGTCAGTTTGATTTACAAATCTTCACAGTCATAGAGCTGAACTTAAAAACCCTGAAGATAGATAGATGTGGATAATGAAATATTGTTAGCACATTTTTATTTTCCAGCTTCAAAAACTTACATCTAAATGAACTGTCCAAGGGAACTATCTTCACAATGATTCATATAATTAGACTTGGCGTGTACTGCTAAGTATAAGCCTGCACAGACTGTATGATGTGGCCCCGCAGTGGAATGTAACTAAATACATTTACTATAGTGCTGTACCTGAGCATAAATTTGAGGTACTTTACTTGAGTTTATAGTCGTATTTCCATCAAAAGCTTTAAGCATAGTACCTCTGGAACCAGAACTATCACCTTCAAAGAGGTACCTAGGCCCCAGATCTGTGTAAAGTTTCCACAGCTGCATCTACACTGCCTGTTCAAGGCGGAAATATCACTGTTATTCAGCCTCGTTGTTCTGTATGTAACGTCTGATCGCACACATAAACGATGTGTTTATGTGAGCGGGAGATTTAAAAAGCAGCTAACAGCATAGTGGCTAATACAAGGAAGGAGAACAGCGGCCGTAAATGTCAGCAAACTGGGAAAACAATGAGATTCGGTAGCTCCTTGGCTCCTGAGCAGAAGACGAGACCAGATGCCAAATAACAGAGATGGTAAATGATTATTGTTGTTTTAGTACCAAAACTGTAAAATAAATATGTGCTGGCAGATGTTTCAATTGTGGTGAAAAACCACAAATGAATGTGAAGAAAACCCTGTTTCTCTGAGAGATTCTCAACCACTGAATCAAGCTTTAACCGAAAGGACATGGACGCACATCTGCATTTAAAGAACAGACTATAGGAACGCCCTCTCTCTGAAACGATCTGTGATTGGCCAAAACGATAGAATGATGAAGACCAAGCGATGAGGCTGAGAGCTCAAAAAAAGGTTGACTGAGTGGAACTTTTGCTTAATGTTCTTCTAACCCAACTGCTATTTACTGGACATTTGCTTGGATAAAGTATTAGGCTGGATGCCAGAATATTAAGATACTCCAGAGAGCTGAGTTATAACAAGCAACTGAAAGCATCTGAGGTCATACAGCGTCTTTTTTTTTCTTAAAAATTTAGTTTTTCCCTCGTGCCCTTCATCCTTCAACATTATCACCATTTGTCTATTGACCTCATGTGTGCTTCTTTCTGCTGCTTGCAGCTATGTTCATATTTGAAACTGTGAAATGTGCGACATGCCATGTGATGGGCAAGCTATCGCATTATCACGCCTGAGATGTAAGGAGCAGTCTGCGAGCTTTGTGAAGACAGTCCTCTGGCTCAGGATCAAACTACCCCAGGGCATCCAACACTGAGACCCTGCATGAATCCAAAACTTTGGACTGTAACAAAGACTAAAATGAAAACGCCCACTTCAAATGTCATTTCATGGACTTTTTCAGCAGTTATCAGCCTCATAGATATGGATTAAATACCTGCTAGTGCAAAAACTATGAGTATACTAACATACACAACGACCTCTAGAAACCATAGTCAATATGATGGGAGTAAACACAAAATTATTTCATCTGTTTTGTCAGTTTTACATATTTTGATTATGTATAAAATTGGCATTCAACTGAGTCAAGTAATTCTAATATAAACCAAAAATATACCAAAAATACCATCTATGTAATTAAATCAAATGAAATTGAGATTAATTGACCATGACAATTTATGTGACTTTAACTCATAAAATTTACCTAATTCAATAAAGTTTCTGTAATTACTGTGAAATTCTATGTATTTCAAATATGTATTGATGTTTTTTTGTTTTTTTTAAGATAATTTTTGGGAGCTTTTGGCCTTTAATTGATAGGATAGACTAAGCGTGACGGGGAGACAGAAGGGATGACCCACGGAGTCGAACCCACGGCTGCTGTGACAAGGACACAGCATGTACGTGGAGCACCTGCTCTACCACATGAGCTATGGGCGCCTCGTATGATGTACTTGAAATACATTAAATTTATTAACAGTAATAACAAGGGCTGCTCAAACAACATTTTTTTTTAAATTTGCCAATAATTGCAGAATTCCAATAGTCAATCACAGTTAATCATATCTTTTAATCACATTTTCAATTCCAATTATTTTGCATTTGAAAACAGTTTTGAAGTCCATATTGACACAGTAAAGCAATTCTTACCAGACTCTTGATTAGAAATCAAATGACAGCAAAACAGCAAAAAACTGCCTGAGACTAGCATTTAGTGGGAGTGTGTGTAAAGGGGAGACTCATGGGAATCCACAGAATCCATTTTCGTTCAGATATCTTGAACGCAGCAATGTCACGGTAAAAAACAACTACTTTCCCGGCAATATGGCAATATCCCCGCTGCAAAATTAGCCTAAAAAACACCCATGTTTATGTGCTAAAAATCCACCAGAAATACAACAGGTCACTGACAAAATACCTGTTTTGGTGTCTGTTGGTTTAAATCAGCGGTCTGCAAATTGGCAGGCGGTGTCACGGCGTCCACCATCCCCTCCACCTTCAGATGACAGTCAGCTCATGCACTACGTCACAGTCAAAACACTGATATGATAACTCAGAAACAAGCAAATGTTCTGTATTTGTGGTTTGCAGAAATGTACAATGCCAACAGTTTCCTCTGGCGGCTGAGCTGCAGCAGCTACACCGATGTGATTCTGACGTGCTGCTCGTGCTGCATGTCGTCCTTTCTGTGTCTCTCTTCAACAGTTCATTTAATTAAGGAACAAAGCCCCTAAAATAAGAAACAGAAGTAAGAACTCAGGAGTCTTTTAAGTAATAAAAGTCTGCATGACTCCAGTTTCTACCTTCAAAGAAGCCCTGACATCAGTGGGTTAGCTGTCACTCACACTCACGTTTTACTATCGCTCATATTAACAACAGATTTTTAATAGTGCTGTCTGACAGTGACTTACGTCCCAATAAACAGATTTATTATTAAAATTGGGGCTCACTCTTTCTTCTCAGCATTGTCTGCCTTTTTATGGGAGCATTTTACCTGCGATGGTTAATGTGTGGAGGCCCCCCTACGTCTCCCCCGTTTTTTTTTTTTTTAAAGCAGAAAGTCATCCTCAGATATCACATCCAACCAGGACAAAGGACTGACTTGTTTTGAGCGATCAAGGATTCATCGCCCTCAGTGTCAACAAGAGGGCACCTTAACTAACACACAATGCACCCTCTGAGCTCACTCTGCAAGACCTACTCACTTCACAGCCGAATTACGCCTGCCGGTGTGTCACCCCGTGTGTGTGCCCAAGAGTCAGAACAGACTGGCCTTTGCCCCGCAGCCCTGCGAGCTGGGTGGTGGGTTAATAGAGAGTAATTAGCTGCCATTTTATTAGCGCTGTAAAAGAAGCACATCCTGCTCGCGGGCTTTGTTCCCCCTCCATGGACATCAAGTGTCTTTGTCCTTTCATTTCCACTGGATCCTTCTGACAGAGTTTATTTGTATATCATAGGCCTTGTTTTGTATCTTATGGACGTTTCAGCCACACGGAACCGGCGTTTTGGGAGCCCGAATACGCACATTTTTGAAACCGGGTCCCAGAGTGAACAAATCTGAAGACGCCACGCTTGCGTTTCCGTGTTTACAACCCATACGTGTCTTTCCTGAACCGATGACGCTATAGCCCCACCTCTCGCTTCACCTGCATGTGCTAACCCCGCCAACAACAACAACAATGGCGGATTACAGTGTTGCGTTCGTGCTGCAGAAGCTACTGAGCGTGATATGGCTTTTACAGCAAAATCTTCTGCGCCACACAAATGCCGCCTTTCTAACTCGATTTGTATTCTCCGCCATCTTCTTCTGCGTGTTTGTTTACATCACGAGTTTTATGCGCATGCTCCATAACTTATTCTCTGTTTTTGGTGCATATCTGTGGCAGCGTTACAGCGCCACGTACAGGCTGGCATATATACTACAGCGTTTTCAGTGGTTTTGTGTGGACACACACATTTCTTGAGACGAATCCGTGTTTACGGGAAACTTTTTTTAAAACGAAAAAGAAATAGATCGGTTCCGTCTCCGTGTGGACATGGCCATAGTTACACTGTGAAAAAAGCTTCTGTTTTTAACAAATAAACTTTTTTTGAATGAATTCTCTCCAATTGTGGACTTTTTGGAAAACCACAGAGAATTCTGTACTTCTCATGAACGTCACATCAGATCAGTCCAAAGGGCTGTTCAGCTGACAAAAGAAAAAGAAAAAAGTACATGAAAGTCTGTTTGGACATATCATCATTCTGCCATTTTATAAATAATGTCCTCAAGGTTTTTACCATGTGCGTCAAGGGTAGAAGCACATGTTTTTACCGCATACAATACTGCCAGAGGTGAGACATGTTGGATTTGAACCCACAAAGCGCAGAACGCCACCAGCTCTCTGCGTGTGATTGAACTGTTATACAACAAGTAGTTTCAACCAAGCAATCTGACTGTTAAACAAGACATTTAGAACGTGCTCGAATCTGCATGACAGCTTCCTCATCACTAAAAATATCACTCCGCCACTTCTTAAGTGCTGCACTTGCAAAAACTCAGAATTGTGGAAATGTTCATTAGTGAAAAGGAACATTTCAGGATAGTATCATAAACTATTAATGACACACCTAAAAAACTGCCACCACATTAGTGAATTTACAGTCCAAATTATGAAAAGTAACAGCCAACTCACTAACGGTGCAAACTATAAATCAACAAAAAGATGAGTAAATGGAAATGTTTAGCATCCTTCTTCAGCTGAGCTGTGATACGGCGGCTGCCAGCATAGAAATACAGGTAAAGTTTGCAGATGTAGTAATTAAATCTGTGTACGGAAAAACCTTTTTTTGTCAGCAGATATCTTAGTCATAACGAGACTGAGCAAGCTGAGCATTTGTGTGTTTATAACTGGTGTATTTATTTAGTTTGGGAAACTCCCCGATCTCTAGAGAGCATGAGTACAAGCTGGCCAGCAGCTCAACTGGGACTAGAAAATGTGTTCGTTGTTTGGTCGTTACTATGGTTCGACCTACTTGCTGGAGTAGTACACTAGGTTTCGAGGTATTTGTCATTATTGTATATCCAAGGAAACTGAGATAACAGTCGCTTTAAAAGCTTTTTATTTTAAGAGCTTACTGCCAAAAAATATTAATACATTTTGATTATACATTTTTATTTTGCTGGTAACAGTTGTATAGTCCAGTATGTGCTTTAATGTCGTATGAACACTTCACTGATGCTTGCGTATGACTGTCATGCTCAAATAACGTTAAAGCACGCGCCAATAATACTGTGCATGAACTTTGGCTTTATTTTTGAAGAGTAGGAGGAAGTGGAATGGCGTTGTAAAATCTTTATATAGATTTTATGGTCAGCACAAAGAGTAGAGTTTGAATTAGCATTAGGGATTTCATTTTGAGTTAATTTTGCTTTTTCTATAGCCCGACAGCTCCTTTAACCAGAGACATGGTGGAAACCCTCCAGTCTCCACCCAAGTAGCTCCGATGAGTAAGCGACTTTATTTTGAAATGCAAACCACTTGAGCATTGATGAATACCCAGAATTCTGACTGTATCTATGAGAAAGTAAGAGTAGATCTGCTTCTAGCCAATTTTCACTCTTGTGTTTACTTTTTTATGTGGGAAAACCACGTTGAACAAAATATTAATCATAGCAAAGTATTTCTCATACTTTAAAACTCGTATGGAGGACAGCTTTAATTTATCCTCCGAGGGCAGTTTTTAGTTCAATCACTTTCATACGATCTTTAATGAAAGGCTTTTTCAGTTGTAGCATACACAGTAAAAATGCCAGAAATAGTTGAGTAAAGACGAAACAGCTTAAGAGCTCGAGAGAAAAGTTCCCAGCCTGCCAACTTTTTGACCCCCTGGTCCATCATGAAGTGGCCAAGAATGCTGGTTGTCTGTTTTGGAAAGTTGCAGAGATTGTCTTCCAATTCTGCCATCAGAAATGGTTTGGAGAAGGAAATTTTGATTGTGGTTGACCATCTGACAAGAGCTGGGACATGCATATCTTTCCACAAGATTGCTCAACTAACTTTTCATCATGTGTACTGATAAATACGTCACAGTCTGAGCCCGCGCCGTCCTCTCTTAGTCACCAATGATTTAACTTAAACGGTTAGCAGATATACTGTCAAGGTTGCACATACACTTTCAATGGGGTCAATTTTAAAAACCATACATTCTCTGAAACGACCTTTTTTTTTTTCTTTACACGTTTTTGCCAATTTTTAAAGTAAAGATTCTGGCAATGTTTTTATTTGTGAAATATTTGCTAATTTTTTATGTCTTTAAAAATGGTTTGTTATTTTTAAATTTCCATGACCTTTCCAATTCTTTAAATCTTTTGTGGTAGTTTTTAAAGAAAAGATTGTACCGATGTTTTTTTTTTGTTTGTTTTTTTTAAAAAAGGCAATTTATTTTTCTTTTTTGATTTACCGAGAAGATTTGGGCAATGGCTTTGTTTTTTCTTTAAAACTTTTGGGTAATTTTAAAGAAAACAAACCAGCAGGCCCACATTTATCACAGCCAGAAACTGTAAAAACAGAAATTACTGTTGGATTTTCAAAATTTCTAATGGGCCATGAACACCAAATGTGCGATTATACAGTCTTGTTAAACAGATTTCCATTACTTTTCCAAAATTTTCCAGATATATTTAGTGTTCAGGCCTGAAAATTGCTATTTGCAAATTCCATGACTTTTCAAGGTTTTTCAAGTCCGTATGAACCTTGTATTGCAATTACAAGGCTGCTCCACGATGATAGGTGCTGCTGCAGATGTCATTTCAGAACAGCTTTGTTCCACAGCCTGTTGTAAAATGTGTCCTTTACTTCATCTAACCATCTCCAGGGTTCAACTTTTCCCTCTGTCGAAAACCAAAAAGGAAATGTTGTGCCCTTCTGACGTCCTCGCATCAACATTAGGCACAGATGAAATGACTTAACTGCAGCCCTCAGGCTTCCCCCTGCACCCAGGATACAGCGCTGCATGTGCTCGAGTGTGTGTGTCATTGTGCGTATTTATTCCCCCTCAGGCCATCTTATTCTCTCTCTTTCCCACTAGTTGTCCTCCTGTGATAATGGCCCATTAACACTGAGCCCTTCTTGACATCAACACAATGCCCTCTTCTGTGCGTGTCTACTGTCTAAAGGTCTTCCCAATTTTCAAAAGAGCAAATATGCACAACAGAACACAGCTAATAGGCAAAAAAAAACCTGCTGGTGTTTCACAAGCACCACACAGAGAGAAGAAAAGACAGAGAAGTTTCTCTAAAGAGTGTCACATGTATCTGTGCTGTTGCTTGGATACATGTGTATTTTTTACGGCGCCAAGCTGGAAACGCTCCACATGACATTGCACATGAAAGGATGCAGTTGGTTGGCATCTGTGAGCACACACGCATTTAAAGGTTACACAGAAGCAGAAAAATAAACACATGTTCAGACTAAAAAATATGTGGACTATGAAGGAAGCTATGATGTTATCGGCCTTCACATGATGGTTTTTTGCATGCATGTTGAGTTTACATGTTTAAAGTCCATGTGACCGTCTAACCATGGATACTCAACTTGCTTTGCAAAGTGACAGAAGGGCAGGGGCCGGTCGCAGCAGCCCCATACATGTCTCTGGGATTTTTAGGACATTTCTAGGACTTTTTCATGTTTGTAGGATTGTAGGATATTTCTAGGACTTTAGGACTTTCTCATATTTTAGGGAATTTTTGGATTGTAGGACATTTCTCAGTTTTTAACACATTTGTAAAAGTTTCTAGGATTTAAGGATGTTTCTCAAATTTGAGGATGTTTCTTTAGGACATATATCAGACAGGACATTTCTAGAATTTTAGGACATTAGCGGCTTAGCTAGGACTTCTGTTGGGGGCTGCAGGGGATTCTCCACTGGCACTTTTTTCATAAACAAGCTCTATTTTGATGCTGTTTTCTGAACTCTGGCACCTTATGCATACTGTAAGAACAAAAACAATTTCATTTTTTTTGTGAATAAGAAAATGGTTGGGGGAGCCACCTGGCACGCTATCAAGGGCCAGATTTGGTCCGCGGGACATGAGTTGAGTATCAGTGGTCCAAGCAGAACCTGTCTGCAAAGGTTCTTCATCATCCCGTTAGACCTTCCCTCCACACATGAACTCCTGCACTCCCCACATATCCTGACCATCCTTTAAACTCTCCCACCGTAAAGATATCACACCGCCTGCCTCCCTTCTGTGTACATTGTTTCGTCTTCACTCCCTCCCTTCTCAAAGGAAAGATTAATCTTTACTGTCCCTGCTGCCCTCCTTCCGCCTCCCCAGAAAGTCGCTGTGTTTATTTGATGTGGCCCTCACACACACACACACAACAGTATATCGAATCAAGACACACTTTCACCTTGGACAGGGTCAGGATCACCACAGAAGCCATGCTTATCTTCGCACAAGACAACAATGTAGTCTCATGCAGTGCGGGAACGCAGTACAACAGCAGCTTTGCTTCATTTTTAACATCCTCAGGACTTGAAATTGTGCAAAGCAGAGTTTTATAAAGGCTTCACTGTGGGGGAATGTGACTTTTCCTAATTCAATTTTCTCCCTCCATCTCCCTCTCTGTCTCTTGTCCCTCAGTAAAACCCTCACAGTAATTAAACCGGTTCAGAAATAATTATTACACTCTTTATCCCTCCAGCAGTGAAACTTAACGCATGATAGTCTTCACATGGTGTAAGCAGTCATAGAGCAGCTCAGTGCATGTAATATCATACAAAGGAAGCTCTCTCTGCCTCTCTTTCGGTTTCTCACACATTGTGCAGAGGCAGCCATTAAGCTATATATCACCTTCACTTGTAGATCAAAACATTTTTGCTTGTTTTTCACACAAACAGCCCAGCTTTCTCTCTCTCATCACTAACCCTATCTCCTCATCTTTCAAATACTTATGGTGCTTTGAAAATGGTGGAGAAAAAAACAGTATTTGCTTTAAGTCTCAAATAAATATTCCTATTAGATGTTAGAATGTGTTAGATACAAATGGGTAAACAAATTGCACTGTAGTTTAAACTAGTTATCCCGCTTCAGCTAATAAACAAGGCTTAAGTTGTGTTTAGGAGCCCTGAAACGATCATGGTCTTAAGTACACAGCACATGAGCATTTAGGGCGTGTCCAACTTCACATTTGCTGGTTAAAGAGCGTGTAATCTGGGCACAAAGTTAGGTGCAAAGGGATTCTATTTAGTGCCTTAATTAATCATAGGTGTGATTTAGACTGGTGGGATGCTATGTACTATTTACAAGGCAGGTTCAATAAATGTGAGAAGTGAGAGAAGTCTTTCTGTATGTCACTTTAGCAAATATCATGGGACATTTCAGCAGCAAAACTAAAAACTGTAGTGATTAACTTTTCAGAGGAAACAGAACTCATCGTTTAGCTTCTGAAATATTCAGTGAAGTTCTGTTCCTCCTCGTCAAAAGTGTGCACACCGTTGTGAACCTGCCTATGTAAACGCAGCTTACTATCTGAATAATGTGTCCTTTAAATAGCAGGAAACAGCATTGTCGGTCAATGACTAAATTGCTTTCTGCTGCCTCAAAAACAGCAATGCACCAGCAATACGTCTGGCCACACCTCATTTTAAGAACTGCACAGATGAACACATGAACACACCAAACCAATGGCCAACCAGCACATATGATCTACGCCTGCATGTAACTCTCTATACCAGCAGATGGCGGTCGTCTGTAAGCGTCACTCAAAAAGGGAAACTGAAAGACTGTCGTTAAGTTAGCCAGTTAGCGCATTAACAACACAATCTAATGTTGAAAGAACAAAGCATATTCACGGTGCAGCTGTGAACAACAACACAACCCATCAAGAAACGTTTCTGCAAAAGAGCTCAAAGTAAAACAATCTTATTTAACAAGTTTGTTCTGATCTCACTCCCGCTTGACTTAGGTTGTTTCGTTTACTTTCCTCGTCTCCGTTTCTCTTCTGGTACAATGAGCTCAACTGCCAATCAGAGCTATTTAATTCACCTACAGGCTTCGCCATTGACTCAACATGCTGAACTGGCTGAAAAAAAGCCGAAATGAGCCGATGAAGACCAACAGTGCAGGATGCACCACGGCAACAAGAGCAACAGACACTCACTGACAGCCCTACACTGACTGCAGACTGTCGGCTTGGTGTGTCAGGGCTGATGTTTATTATGATGTGATATCACGTTCAGCATCTTATTTTGGCATGTTAGCACGCTTACATTAGAACGAAATGCAAAGTAAAGATAAGGCTGTTGAGAATGCCATTCGTTTTGCAGATATGTGGTCATAAGTATTAGTAAGTAAACTAAAGGCCATCAAAGTTGTTCAACTCATCCTGAGGGAAAACGTGAATGTTTGTACAAAATCTCATGCCAATCCAACCATTGTCCAGATATTTCATTTAAAACCACAAATGTCAACCTCATGGTGGAGCAGATCTGTTCCCACTCTGTTTTCAGTACGTCTGCAGTATATACAGTATAGCTGCAGGTGCTTTATGCCTGGGTGAAGAGCAGAAGAGAGAGAGAAACTGAGACAACCCCACATATGGTAATCATGTGGGACTGAAGAAATACGATCCAAATGTGCACTTTCTGCATTCCTTTGGGGAAGTTTAATATGCTGAATGCATAAAGTATCAGTAACATCCTTCTGATATTGATTATTTGTTTGTAGCTGCATCTCCTTTGATTAAAAAATCCCTGTTTGACCAGTGTGGTTCTCTTTTTCTGCATCTCCTCCTTGGGGATTGTTTTAGTGAAATTATTAGAAGGAAGTTGCTTTTATCTTTGTGTATCTAATCACATTAGTATGTCCCTTATGTGATGTTGTATGATCAGTGTAAACGGGGTAACAACTGCAGCTGGACAGATTTGGGAATGCGGTGGGTGTGCTGGACAGATTGACTGTTCATTGAGATGACAACACGTCTTAAAATATGTTTCAGATGAGATGAGCTGAATTGTTTTGCCATCACAGCCAGAGTCTGCACATCTCAAGCCCAGACAAACAGGTTCTCATTGAGCATCACATCCGCCAGTCTGGAGTCCAACTCCAAAATAGAGAAAATGTTTATACTAAACTCTAATAAACTCACTGGCTGACAAAAAATGTATCGCTGATGTGATGAACTGCATAACATACTAATCACTCCAGACTGCTTCAAGATGTAGGGCAGGCATGTCAAACTGGTCCACAGGGGGGCCGGTGTGGCTGCAGGTTTTTGTGCCAACCAACCAAGAGCACACAGTTTGACCAATCAACTGTCTGAAGACGGAGATCAGTTGATTAAATGAGTCAAGTCTGGTGTGCTGCTACTTGGTTGGAAACAAAACCTGCAGCCACACCGGCCCCCCTGTGGACCGGTTTGACATGCCTGATGTAGGGAGTAAATTGTTGCATTGGACCACTTTTTTTTTTTTTTTTTGGTTTTCAGTTCAAATATGTTGGAGAGGCTACAAAATGTATTTTTAGCTTTGCTATTGGCATATGGAGGTGTGTTGATCAATCGGTCAGTCCTATTAGTTACACTGCTGGACCGTCATTCAGAGCACTGTTGGAATATATCTACCATTTGGGTATGTACTGCACCACACTGTCGGAGCGCAGAGCATACTCTGGCTGCAGACACCAAGTGCAGCCAAAGTGAAACTGCGCTGGGTTTAAAAGTTTGCATTCACTGCCTCTGTAGCAGCTGCTCCTCTCATCCATCAAGCTAATCTGATCAGCGCTGACTATATCTACAGTATAAGTCCATTATCCATCCTATGACTCAACGTCCACAGAAAGCTGCTACAGAAAGAGCTCTGCTGGCACTGTGTTTATGGACCCGAAAAATGTCTGAATTTAGAGAGGGGACACAGACTGATAAAAAAAAGGGCCCCCATCAAGCCTGCAGGCCAAAAGTTATAAGTTATATTAATTATACCATCTGGGTTGGTCACAGGGTGCCCACGGCCCCAGAAAGACTTTTTCTCTTTGACTTGTATCGGGAAAGAGATGTCTGTAAACCAGCAAATAATTTTGACCCCAGAGAAATGGCTCATTTCACTATCTAGATTTAAGCCATTCAGTTTAACAACATTTGGAAAAGTCTAAAAGAGCTGCAAGATTAAATTATTTGATCACCATTCAAGCTAAGGAGGTGTTACACCAGAAGTTGGTCGCCCCGCTGGCAGAAGTTACCTGCTCGGGCACACATAGGAGTGAACGCAGCCCCGCCTCTGTACTGTATCCAGATCTTCTTAATACATCCACTGCCCCCACCTCAACACATTTCTGCAGACCACATCTACGTTACATTTCCATACTTTTTTTTGTTTTCACAACCCAGCAGTTAAAAACATCATGTTAGAAAAAAACATATGTTATGGCTTAAAATACCCAGTTTTCGAGGCACAATTTCAGCAGAAAACACAGTGATGTCTCAGTAAAAAAAAAATGCTTTTTTATAAAAAGCTGCTGGAAAAAAACAGTGACGGGTTGTGACAAAATACCCACGTTTGGTTCCTAAAAAGCCACTGGGAACACAGCAGTGACTCACTAAATCCCAACAGGTTTTGTTGTTTGTTGTTGGCCTCAAACAGTGGTCTGCACCTTGGCAGGGATCTCGCCTTGCTGTCACACCATTTACCACCTGATGACAGTGAGCTCATATACTGAATCACTTGAGAAAACAATATGATTCTTGTGATTGATGCAAATGCAAAGTTTTAGTGGTCTGCAGAAACTTACAATGCCAACATTTTTTTTCTGGTGACTGGGCTGCTTCATCAGATAAACACACCTCCTCAAGCGGGTAGCCCTGACGTATGAAGATGTAATCTACTGCAGCGATGGCCTCACATGCTGAGTCAAACCAAGTCAAGCCAATCCAGTGCACACAAAATGGCTATTTGTCTTACTTTTATCCCAAGAGAACACATAAAGCATTTACTCTCACTGAATTATGACGTCCTCAAAGCTGCTCATGCTCACTCTCTTCTCTGTTAATTTCAAAGTATCTGCACTCGTCCTACCTGAGAGACATGACTCAGCTTGACTGTGATTGCAACAGGCTGCGAGGAGAGCGTGATGGACAAGAGAGAGACAAAGACAAACACACTCTAAGAAGGTTAGCACTGGAATGTCCTAATACCAAGATTGGTGATGCATGCCTCCCATTACGGCTTCTTATCATGAGGATGAAATCCACCATGGGAGTGAATCGATGTGTACATCAGTGTGTGTATGTGTGTGTGTGTGTGTGTGGCTACTGTAAGTTAAAAATAGTGATTATATACTCATGTGCACATCTGCAAGACCGTGAGAAAACGACTCAGCAGTGCAGGTAAAGAGCATTCATCAATATTATCTAACACTCCACGAGTGTTTGTATCTGTGTGTTGACTGCAAACAGAAGAAATGCTGACCTGTACGACAGAGTGACAGGCTTTTCTTTTACTCAATAATGTTGCCTTTTTTGGACATTGCACCCATTAGCATTTATGTTTTTTGTAATTAATTAATTTTGTGAAGTTTGGCTTAAAAACTGAGGATCTGACCATGCACAACCACTACATATAAGCCAGGGTTTATACACCGATGTGAAAATATAAGATGAATATTTTCCAAGTTACAGGACAAAAAATGCTAAATATTTTTGTCCCTTTAGGTAAATTATGGATTTCTAATTTCCATCAATATTTGTATATAAAGAATGGATCAAATGATGATGTTTAATGTGAAAGGGAATGCTCAAAGTAGTGAACTTACATTGATTTCCTGTGTTTAGTAATCAGCTTGTGAACACAGTGGAGCGTTAAGCAGCTAAAGAGACAGATATTTCTCTCAGGAGTTGGTGTAAACTGACAAGGAAGCCAATTTTCACCAATGTGTTTTTAAAAAAAGGAATCCAGTTTGTCAAAGTGATTAGAAACTTTCTCTAAATAATTACTTAGTATTATGGGTGTCTCGATCAGATCTCAAAAGTCGGTATCAGAGCTGATCGAGACATTTTTTGTCTGATCGGGATCGTCTATATCGAGCTTATGAAGCCCAATCTGATCATCTGATCATCACTGTTTTATGTCAACTGTCACACCATCTCTTTGTTTGTTTGTTTTTTGGTTTTACTGCGAAAGATGTCTGTCTTTCCTTGACTCCAAAGCCCGCCCGTCGTAAGACACAGCACGCCAAAAATGACAGCAATAAGGAGAATTTAATAAGATTATTAACTGATGTTATGAGCCCTCGTTTCAGCTCAGTGTGATGGTCGCTTGTGTTTCTGTCGTCTCTGGCACACAGTGTTTCACCACTGACAGAGGAGAGACAGACAGCGTTCTGTCACCACCATGTTAGTGTAGGTGCAATAAAAGCCCCGCAAGCAAACAGCCACTAAGAGCAGGCTAATTTATTAATGTTATCAACACAGAAGATGTATAGATGAAAAAATAAACACTCAAAAGTAATTCAGCTCAAGGCTGCATCAAAGCAACAACACTGAGAAATTCACTCCACAAAGCAACGAGGCCAAAAAGATTAAAGGGAAGGTTTTTTATATCACACTTTGTTATTTTTGTAAAAAAAAATCAAACCAAAAAAGGAAACAGCTTGGATGTGAGGATGTTTTTCTTCATACAGCTAGTACTTAAACTAAGTTATTTGATGTACTTGAAGTGCACTGTGCAGCTGTATTATGTAGTGAAATAATAGTATCTGATCGGGACTCCTTATTGGAAAATATAATATTTAATTACTTTGATCAAAAAAAACTTTGGATCGGGTCATTTATTTCTCAAACTTATTTACAGCCTGCATCTGCTGCACCCAAGCAGCCAGAAAAACTGAGAGTGGTCAGTACGGTGGTTATGAACACACAAACACAATCGTAAACACACAAACACAATCGTAAACACACAAGGGATTCCCTGTTAACCCAATAACAGAAATAGGGCTTAATTTGGCTTTAGCAGCCCGCTTTAATATTAACGTGTCAGTCATAGCACGCGTGACAGATCGATTTTTGTGTTGTCCCGATTGTGAAACAGCAATCTTTTCAAGAAACACACTGCCCCCTCTGTATGGGCAGATGTCAAACG
This sequence comes from Plectropomus leopardus, assembly GCF_026936395.1. NCBI lineage: Eukaryota > Metazoa > Chordata > Actinopteri > Perciformes > Serranidae > Plectropomus > Plectropomus leopardus. The sequence goes on along the minus strand of NC_142187.1, from coordinate 33,202,424 downwards.
AGTGAGCTCAATAAAGGCGTAATTATGACTTTGATTGGTGTTGCAACCTAATTGAATTTTTTTTTTGCATAAATCTGGTTTCTGTCAAAGTTTGTGTTTCTATGTCTGAATGAAGGGAGGTTTTTTAAAGAGCCCCGCAGTTCTGACAGAGGAGGCTTGTGCTCTTTTGAATTGCCAATCTTTGTAGATCAGCATTTTACAAAAGCAAGAAGAAAAAAAATGTTATGCTTCTCATTCATCGGCACAAATGTTTTTTTCTATTGTCACATTATTAGTTATGTTTTTTTTATTTATACATGACTGCTAGTATTTACTGGTATATGACTAAAAAACACACAAAAGTCTGAAATAAATAGATTATCTAGCGTGCAATCAGAAGACAGTTTGCCAAGATCACACTTTGGCGTGTTCTTTGAAATGCGAGTTTCCTGCCGCACAGGCGATGATTGTGTCAGACTGCACCTGTGGAGCAGAGTGTGTGTCTTTTAAGAGAGGGAGAGAGAGGGAGGGAGCGGTGATAGGCTTCATCTCACCTCTGACAGTCTGCAGCAACAGTGGTACGATTGTTCCCTCAGCAGATTACTGCGTGATATGAAGCCTCATGCCTTCACAAGACATGTGACTCTTATTTGGTTGAGATAGGAGAGGACTTATACTGTGTCTATCTGTCTTTCTCCTTCAGTGTGTACACTATGTGTGTGTGTGTGTGTGTGTGTGTGTGTGTGTGTGTGTGTGTATTATTGATCTGTGAACCCCTACAGTGCCTGGCCTACTTGGCTAATTTGCCACGCTGGGGTTGAACTCATAGTGGAACCTATGAAGCAGCTCAGTGTGAAAATGTCTTCTTGACTGCGAGGAGACTGTGAAAGCAGCACAGATATTCTCCTAATTTTAGCAGCAAGAGGACTGCGATGTTTTTCGAGAATATGCTTTCAACTCCGACTTTATTTAAGAGTGTTGGAGAGGTAACTCGACTGGCTGGCAGGCAGGTGGCTGCGGTGAGTCCGCACACTGTGAGTTTTTTCTTAAAATTCTCAGATGACATGGAGCTCAGGGAGATTTAGTGAGTAATTCTTAAATATGCCAAGTACAGTGAGGAAACTGACTCTCACTGCAGATATTAAGGCTAAACAAGCAGCAGCACACAGATGAAGTGTCTCTTTGCAAACAGTTAAATTTCCTTCCAATAATCAATCTATCTGAGTCACTAAAATGCTTTAAATTTGTGAAAAGAAGGTGTGGAATTACATACTAGGGACAAATAAAAGGAAAACCATAAACTAAAGTGTCATGACATGTAGTCTTTGTTGTTTTCACCAAGCAGTCCGATTCAGTTTGGTTTAACTAATTACACATTGGAATGGTTACTTTGGCGTTTCGGTTGGCAAAATTAATGGATAGTACCAAAATTCATGTTTTTTCGTCACACCTCTTGTGAGTATCACAAGATCTGATATTATGAGGTGGAGCTAGAAAAACTGCAGTCCGATGATCGGTCAAGAGAGAATCGTAACTCTTGCTTTACAAGGACTCAATGCAAAAACTTGCAATTTTTAAACATCCCATTGATTGCAACACAAACTGTAAACACACCACCAGCCCACGCCCTGGATGATCAACATTGTGCAGAGGTTCCTCTGCTTTTCTCGTGATGAGGAAATACATCGACAGCTGGGCGGAGCAGCGACACAGCTATTCCAATCTGGTTACAACCACATCTACATTAAAAAGTACTGTCTGCAGGGAAAACACTAAATTGTTCAAAATTGCTCTAAAATCACCGGACTGACACAAAGGGACTTGACCTCTTTTTGCAACAACAAATCCTTCAGAAAGCTACCAGGATTTCAGCTTCTTCTGGACTACTGAAACTACCATTTCCATTGTCAAGAATTAGCTCTCATGTTTAAAGGAGTACTCCAAGAGACGGCTTTAAAGCAGAAAAGTTCAAAATCGAGTTCAATTATTTTGAGGAGAAAGCAGACATTTCTACGGCCAATATCTGCAACGCTCTGCAACTCAAACCAAAGCATTTACTGATAAACAGCACAGCAGGTAACAGGAAAAAATATGCTTTTGGGAGAACTGTCCCTCTAATGAATCCCTGCATGAACCAAACTTCTTATTTTATTATAAAAAACATCTTTGCGTTCACTGTTAGAATCTGTTTGACAGTATCTTGTGTATATGGCATCACAAAAACCCCGCTCTTCAACACTGTTTCCTACTTCTTAGACTGTTCTCGAGTCAAAAAACGTCAGGGCCAATAACCCTTTGACTCGCAGCCCGTTTGTGTCTTGACTCCCCGGCACAGCGGTTGACAACCACTGTCTTAGAGGCTTCATATGGATGCTAATTGGAGCGCAGCGGAGAATCAGGACATGTGTTGCATGCTCTCCCTTCTCCTACCAATCCCTTTTCTTCTCGTCATCTTCTATTCTCTTTCTTCAGGCGCTCAACCTCGGCTCCCAGTTCCAATAAAGTTTTCTCCTTATCTCCCCGTTGACGCAATCTAACATCTCATTCCAGGAGTTCATTTTTATCCCGACTCCCCACCTCAAGTCTTTCACCTCATCCCACTTTATCCTCCATCCCTCTCCCCTTTCTTAAAAAAATGGGTGAGAGCGAGAGATAAACACAAGTGGAGAACAGCAGCTTCAGACTGTTAGTGTGTATGTGGGAGGGCTCCGGTGTCAGCGAGCAATCCCAAAAACGCCACCAACACACATCAGAGACCCCTGAGTGTGTGAGTGTGTGAGTGTGTGAGTGTGTGTGTGTGTGTGTGTGTGTGTGTGTGTGTGTGTGGATTGTGCATGCTGTGCCTGCTGCGCCTGAGGGCAGGGAATTTTAAATCAGGCGTCCAAGGAAACTGATACCGCTGAATATTTGAATATTTATTCCTTATCAGAAGCTGGGATATTAATGAGGGTGGCTGTGACTGAGCGGGTTACGGAGAGAGAGAGGCAGAGTGTGGCGGTCGGGGACGGGCAGATGGTGTGTTTACTCCTCTGTTTTCATGTCTCGGCTGGAAGAAAGCACATGAGCTCTGCCTAGTGTTTCTCCTCTGGAATTACATAAGACTCAACACGTCTAACAAGGACGTGCTGATGTTATGATGGCAGTATTCCCTGCTCATCTGCAGTCTTTTTTTTTTCTAACCCAGTTTTTGGATAGTCTCCAGAAATAAAGAGGGTAACCCGAGAACAAAAAGGGAAAACCTGATGCTCATTCCTACAGCAATTTTTAGAAAGCGCTTTGAAAATATTTCCGTATTACAGACATAAAAACCCCTTAAAATGCAATGAAGTTACTATAAAGTCACTGCTAACCACCAGAGACACACTATGAATCCCTGCGGGCTTAGAGGGATATTTTGGGAAATGTGCTTATTCACTTTCTTGCTGAGTTAAATGGGATGATTGACACTTCTACTCTCAAGTCTGTCAGTTAAATATGAAGCTTGAAGTCAATGGATGTTTTTAATGGGGTTTTTCGTTAGATGCCTGAAATGAAGTCTTCAGTTAACACAAGCTTAAGAGATTTTCATGTTTTGTTCTACAGCATAAAATGCATCCATAAGCACACCACCAGTGAATTATGAAGCTTTTCTGTTTCTTAAAAAAGGCGGTTGCTAACATGTGGCTGAACAAGACTGCGAGTTTGTCGGCACATTAAACTTCATCAACCAGTGTCCGAAATCAACTTTGATGCACGGTCCAAAGAGACGAGTAGATGACAAAAATCCACCCGCCAAGCATATTTTTTACACAATGCCACGATATGATTTTGATCAGATTTAGGGGCCGAAAATCGATATGAGCCGATGTTATATGCTCATTTAACCCAGTCAGTTACAGAGGAAGCTGCCACCCATTTTTTTGCTTTAGGCCAGAAAAAATAAAAACAAATAGCTGTAAATAATTAAAGCTGGTTCATTCTGTTAGAGAACACTTTCTGGAAAAAAAATGTTTTCATTTTAACTCAAACATGATCTTTTTCCTAAAACTTTAGGGCTATCACACTTGAAAACAAGCTTCACCAAACATTTTCAAAACGTGGATTAACAACAAGATATTTAGCAAAAGTATAAAACTCAGCTCAATAATAACTAACAATAATAACTATATTTTGTAAATCATGTTTCCCCCACATATACAACATGCTAACGTCATTAGCATAAGTCTATGGCATTTTACATTGCATAAATTAGCTTATCTGCTAGGAGACTTTTCCTCTACTCATAACTGAACCAGTTTCTTTGTTTTATTTATGCTTTCTCTGTCACCACATCTCACGACAGAGCAGCACGGATGAATTTCAGCCTGCATGGACTTTTTTCAATCTAACATTGTTGAAACTGATCAGCTAATGTCGCTGTGGCAGAAAGTTAGTGAAGTGATGTTACACCGTGTTTCATGAACACGGCTTTTGTTTACATGACATGTTCTCTGTTTGTTAACTCCACATTTCTCTGAGAACAAAACATTCCCACACTGATGATTAATTTTCCGAGTTAATAGCGTTAACTTCATCGACCTTCTCTTGTCTACTTGCCATTATCTGCCTGACGCTGTGTGACGGTCACACAGAATTTCAAAATAAAGGCACATCTGAAAGAGGATGATAGGGATCGATGTTTTCTCTTTGAATCAATGATACATGATCATTGCACATTTAATCGATATATCCGTCCAGATCGATGGATCTTTACACCCCTAGTTAATACCAGGTGTAAACAGGCTTGATAATTAAAAATTATCATTATCAATTAAAAATCTCATAACTTCTTAGACTTGGCTTAAAACCCCCCACGTCAGTACTCTATGCAAATATAAGAGAGGTATCAATCTTTTCATCTCACTCCAGGCAAAAAATGACATTTTCATGAAATAAAGTGAACAAGCATCTCAAAGTGTTGAACTACTTCTTAAAAAAGACCACAAAGGTCATCCTACAGATGTCACAGGAGCATTCAAGCGTCTTCATAAGTGAAACAACTTAACTTCCTCTGACTCTTGGTGTCACAGTCAAAGAAGCCAACACGTGGAACAAATCTCCCCTCCCTTTATCTCCTTTAACATTCACTCTGTTGGCCTGTTCCCGTCTTAATGGAACAATGCAGCAGCATTACCAGCGGCTCATCCTTGTGATCCTGTCTCCCTGGGGCCCCGGTCCCCTTCCAGTGGTGTGTAAATGTAGGTCGACTGCGCTGTGATTTAGCGGGCCTGTTGTTTGTTTGGATGAGGAGTTTTAGTCCGAATGAACCGGCGTCTCAGGCACTTGAGCATGTTTACGAGTGTAACAGACGAGGACTGGAGGCACCTTTCTCATATTGTCTTATTATTGATGACAGGCGGCCAGCTGACAATATTCAGTGTAAAGACAGTGTTAATAAGTACATTTTCACCTACATTTTCACCTACATTTGAAAAAAAGTTGAAAGCTCATGAAAATATTTTATGCATGGTTAAAGTGGAAAAGCTATTTTATGGATAAGCGTGTAGTTTCACTGAACAGACGGCTAGAAAGACGAGAAAATGGCAGCAGATGAGGTGCAATGACACAGTGAACATCCTCAAAATAATACACAAAACAAACATAAATGGCATATGGTTTTTGGTCAAGGTTCATCTGACGCTCTTTTTACTACGTCAAACTTGTTTCACTCACTTCCCTGCAACAGTTGCATCAACGAACCTAACTGCTAATATTCGTACAACAGTGGTGGATAGAAATGAACATTAAAAGCATTTATTCTGGCAGATTTTTTTGGAAATTCTGTTTAAATTTGCACTACATTGGGATTGAAACTTGACTATAGTGCCTCTGTGGTTTCTAATAGGGACAGCAATCATCAGACATTTCGAGAAATACAGTATGTTTTTTTCAGTTTCATGCTGAGTTAGATTTCAACCCCCTAACCGGTGAGCTGCAGCGTCGCACCGCCCCTAATTACCCTTCATCTCCCTCTAAGCAGCACTAAAACATTATTCCAAATTTATAAGTTTGAAAGATCTCTACTCCTGCTGTGGTCTGCTGTTTACCTGTTTTTCGGCCTGTATGTGACATCGCACGGACAAACACAAAAAAAAAAAAAACCCACACACAAACACACAAAAGCTGACAGAAATGCAGACTTTTGCGGTGTGTTCGCTGGAAGAGGGAATACAGTCTATTGCCTATATTTGGCAGGTTTTTGAAAACCCTGCGCGCACCTGCTAATTTTGCTGGAAAAGGGGTATAAGATAACTGGCTGCTGACTCTAGTTGTATATTTACTGTACATCCTTGAGAGTGATATCTTATCATCAAAACTCTGCAACTCTCCAAAAATATGATAAAATAATCCTTGCTGTGATTTCTCTGTCTGAGATTTACTATAGAATTACCTCTGATGTTTTTTCAGGGAAAAGAGTTCTTAAAGCATCATTTGACATTCTTGCAGGATCTATTGCCTCCCCCTGTTTGAAATCTCCACTTTGTCAGCTCGTTGTTCATAGAACAGACGTAGCTGTACAATTCATCACAATATTCACTACAGGCACTGTTTCAAATTGCAGCAGGCTGCACTTTTTTTTCTCGAGGAGAAAGATGTTTCACACAGCTTCCTAAGCAAGGTATTTTGATGTTATGCAGAATCTGTGGCCTGTAAACAATGCATTTTCAGGCGGGAAAAAAAAACATCCATTTTACTCAGACTAAGCACCCAGGCATTTTCTGAGCATCTTTCAAAAGCAGAGAAAGAAAAACTGCTCTGTTGTATTTCAGCCCATATCTCAACTGCAATATTGAGCATAGAGAAATAGCAATAGGCCTGTGATTTTTTTCTTTGTCAGCACTGTGCAGCGCACTCCTTGTTCCAAATGGATCAAGAGACGACGATAGATTTGTCTCCTTGTCTACATTTCCATCCGCTCGGCCATTTATCCGTCCATTTATTCAGCCGTGTGTCGCAGCGAGCGGCGCTCTCATCTGAGAAACGGCTGAAAGAACAAAAAAAAAGAAGGAGAGAAAAAGGGCAGGATGTTTGGAGCAGAGCGGAGCCTTATCCCTCTGACACAAAGCTCGCTCTGATCCCTGGTACACAATGGAGCCAGCCCCTTGCACCCTTGGGCCAGGCAGCAAATAATACCCATAATGCAGCATGTCTGTGACTGCTGGAATCCCCCGTGGCCATACTTGTCCAGCTTGTAGAGGACGGTGCCAGAGACGTGATGCCAGGCAGCGGCCCATAATGCCAACTTATAGATGCCAAATCCTGGCACACACATGGCACATTATTCCCTCATTCAGCTCGCCTTATGGACAGTGAGGGATGTTTTTGTGCCTTGATTCGACATAGATGTCAGCTGCTCTGTGAAGCAAAGTGCCCTTCAGGTCTGTATGTGTATACTGTACACAAGTGATTAAACCAGCATGCAGACCCTCGTCTCCGCCATCACGCTCTGTTGCATTGTTTAGGATTTATTAATTTAACACAGCCATGCTTGTCACACCAACAATCAGAGATGGGCAATATTTCAATTACAGATGCACAACAATATCGGCACGTCATCGGTATCAGCAGACATTGTCTTTAAAATGAAATACCAACACGCTGATTTCTGCCAGTATTATGAACCATTTTTAAAAATTATTAAGTGAACTTCATTAAGTAAATTATTATGCACAAAACAGAAACCCTAATGTGAAGTATTTTTCTTATTTTGCACAATGAATGAATATAACACACATTATCCCTTTGTACCATGAGAAAATTGACTTGATATCTTTCAAAAACATTAGAAAAATGTCAATGAGCAACACAAGAAGAAATGACCCCCAAATTAGCAAGAAATCAGTAAAAAAAAAGTATACAAATATATAGTACAAATATTGGTTATCAATTTCATTAATTACTAATGATGGATATTGGTATCAAACCCAAAAGAACAATATTGGTCGTTCTCTGTTTAATATCATAATATTACCTCTGATACTTAAATCCAGTAAATATCAGATACTTAAAAACGTTTACTCAAGTAATACTCTAATTGGTAACTTTATCGTTTACCAAAGTAACTTTCCTTTACTCAAATATGATTTTTAGGTAATTCATCCGCCTTTTATGCCATCAGGTTACATGCAGTAATATGCTCCTCATAAAAATGTCATTTATTAGGCCAAATCAATGCAGTTTTGAAAAATCGTAGTACTTTAACTTCTAATAACAGTAATTTGTAACTTTACTCGTTACATTTATTTTCAGTTAAACTCCAAATAAAGTTGATAATCGCGTCCTTGCTGCTCTAAATTCAGACTTTGCATGTGCACCTGCGTGTCAATATTATGGTGATCTCGGGCTTAGGCTAACAACAGTAGCTTGCTACTGATTTCTTACCTGGAGAGTCTTCTGTTGCCTGTGGTCGGTACTTTTTCCAAGAATCTGACTGAAAGAGAGACAATCGTGGAGGCATTTCATCCACCACATATCCAGACACACGCTTCATTAGTCCCCTGTCCCTTGTAGCGGCTGTCCACAGTTAAAATCCAGGGTCGGTTGTTGTAGCCAGTGTGGGTTTGCACCTTTGGTACCGTCTATTTCCTGGAGCTTTGCGTTGTTGTGTCGTTGTAGCAGGTGTTTCTTCAGGTTTGAGGTCGTGTTTTTTGTAGTTTGATGAGTCCTAGTAACAATACCTGGCACAACAATGTTCGTGTCATCTTCCCTCCTTGAAAAAAAACAAAATTAATGGGATATTTCCAGCCGTTTGGTGTCCGGCAGACGTTTCCATCTTACAAGCTAACGTTAGCTTCCTGCTGTGTGACGTTCACGTGCCGCGCGAAAAATACGGCGAAAAAAAGGTAAAATTCAGTTATTTGGTTTTTTTTTAGGTAAGCCTGAACGTTAAATTCTAACATACATGTAATTAAAATTTTAGTTGCACTACTCGTTACTAGGAAAAGTAATGTTATTTAGTCAGGCGGGGCCCACAAAGGTTTGCCCATGTGCTTAATGAAACACTCAGGGACTGTAATCAACAAGCCTAACTTAGGGACTGTTCGTTATTTATCAGGGAGAGGGTTGGCTGTAGTGTGTGTTGTGTTTTTTCTTTTTCTTTTTTTGCCCTAACCAACACTAAATATTTTTCCAGATTGACTTGGTGAAATGCACGACCCAGGAGAATAAAGTGATTTTGATGAAATTTTACTATTTAGCTCAGATATTTTTTCTGACATAACAGTCCATTCAAAATCTAATGACAATTTCTGATTTTACCTTTACTGGCCATTTACTGGAATTTGTCAAAAACACAGTGGTTATTATTGCCAGAAACTGTAAAAACTTGTGTGATTATGACATAATTTGAAAGGAGGATTTTCATTTTGCTTATGAAATTAGCTTTCTTTTGGCTCCAATGCCTTAATTTGGTGTAAATATATATGGAAAAAAAACTGGTTAATGCGTATTTATATATATAATATTTTCCCCCAGGTATATATATGTATATATATATATATATATATATATATATATATATATATATATATGTATATATATAATGCTACACGTCAGCCTACCCCCTCTTCCCCTCTTCTGATAAACAAAAAGTAGTCCCTTTTTTTATTTAATACATTTTCCCATACCAGTATTTTGTATTACTTTATTTAGATATATGTGATGAGCAAGTATTTGTACTTTGTAACAAGACATTTTTGATGTATTTGTGACCATCTCTGCCAGCAGTAATGTGGCAGCACAGCTCATGGTGGCTGAGATGAAGCAACAATAACAGTTCTCACACAAGTAATAAGTCCCACGGTGAAGCTCCCTAAATAAAAGAACAAGGCGCGCACACACACACACACATACACACACACACACACATACTGCGGGTTCACTGCAACATTTCCCACTGCACTCCCCTGAGCTCCCATCATCTCCTCAAAACAGCTCTGATGACGGAAAACTGGGAATTTACCCACCAAAATAAAAGAATTACATCTTAGATTCCCCCTGAATAATTCATAAGTCATTGTTTGTGGGACGCTGCGTGAACACGTGTGTTTGAGAGAAACTGGGCAATCCCTCAGAAACAACACGACTGTGCTAGATTTGTGGCCTCATAGTTGAGGAACTGGGAATTTAGGGAGACTCACAAACAGATATTGGTTTGAACTGGGTCGAGCTGTGGTGTGTGGCTCCACAGCGCCACACTGTGGCCAAAACAAAACACTGACAAGTGGAGGTTTTTCTCTTTTATTGCAAATATACAGGCAGCCTTTACACCACAGACACTCAACTTGCTTTACCCGGGGGCCGCTTTTGCAAAATGACAGGAGACGGGGCCAATTAATAAAGAAAAAATTGTTAATGTTTATCAGTATATTAAAATAAATTTGTTTTTTTAAACCTATTTTCTGTTCTGACTCTTTTGCAAAGAGACAAATCCAGTCACAGATCTCAGGTGCATGCAGGGGTGTTTCCAAGATTTGAGGACATTCAGGGCTTAGCTCGGACTTATTTTAAGGGGACCTTAAAGACCTTAATTTGTTTTTCATGAACAAAAACTCAACTTTTTAATGCACTCTGGCACACTATTTACATAACAAGTCCAAAAATATTACCATTGAGAATATATTTTCAATGTGAATTATACCTCTTTTTCACCAAATTTAGCATATTAGTTTGAGAGCTGGAGCTACATCACTTTTCTTGTGCTGCTTCCACGAGCATTTTAAACCTTTGAACCCCGAACTGTTGCAATTTCAATCAATAGTATGGGCCATGATCAACAAAAGAAAAAAAAACCCAAAAAATAAAAAGAAATTGGTAAAACGTACAAAAAATGACCTGAAATCAATAAATAGTAATAACAATAATAATAAATAATAATAAAAAATAAAATAAAATTTTAAAAAAGAATGTTTAAAACCACCCACAAAGAAATCCCTTTGAAAAAAAAGTGCTTAAAAAAGGATATGAATTTGGTAACAGAATTATAATTATGTAATCACCATGATTATTAATATAGTTTTCCCTTGCTTTTTTTGAGCAATGTAAGATGAACCAAAAATTTCCAAGATATTAGTAAAAAGTACAAGATTACCTGAAATTTTGTAATAAAAAAAACACAATAACAGATGAATGAAAAATAAACAAACAAACAAACCAGAAAAACAACAAGAAAATGACCTGGAAAAATATCTTGAAAAACTATAATTCTGTAACATAAATTCAAATATGTAATAATGATCATTTTAAAGAATTTTGCTTTGAATTTTTTCTTTTTTCCCTAACTTTTTAAAAATAATTTTCAAACTCTACTTATTTCTTGCAATTCAAACAACATTTTTTATTAAGTTTTCTTATTATTTTTTTTCCCATGTTTTTCGAAAGAAATCGCACCAATCTGCTAAGAGTTCAAAGGTTTAAATACTTGTGAAAGACATCTGAAAGCAGCACAAGAAAAGTGATGTCACTCCAGTTTTTAAATCAAAAAGCCAGATGTTAAAGGGTGTCTGCAGGGTTTTTTTGGGGGGGTTTTGTGCAGAGAAAAAGAGGCTTAAGAAAAAGGCCACCAGCACCCTATTGAGGGCCAAATTCGGCCCACGGGCTGCAAGTTGAGCATCACTACTTTACACCAACATCAGAAGTTATACTTTGGCAGCGATGGCAGCTCTCACACACACACACGCGCGCACACAAGCGCGCACACTGACACACAACAGCCAGAAGCATTCTTCACAACGAAAGCTCACAGATTCATCGTGCAAATATGAAAAAATACCCAGAGTTAACTGTGGAGCATGTGCAGTACTTTTAGTGGTTTCGAGCGATAAACACTGTCAAATGATGCACTTTGGATATCCGAGTCAGTGGTCTAAACCCGAAAGCGTTGTGGGACGTCGTATGTAAGCTTACATAACGTGTGTATAGGTTTTCACAGCAAGTATATGATCACAAGAACGCAGGGAGTCACCCCCAGCTGCCACAGGTTATATTTATGTCTGCACTCGCTGGCATGAGGGACCACCAGTCTCGCCACATTTGGGCATGTGATCTGTGTCCTGGCTGAGCGCTCGTTTACACGACCGTTATTCATTACAGTCCACCGGGATGTATTTTTGGCTCTTTACACTGTAAATACTCTTGGGAGACTCTCACAATTATAAATAATTTCACCTTTCCTCAAAAACCAATGCTCAATTTAGCAATATAGAAAAAAACAACAAAAAAACACATCCTAGTCCAAGTTTTCATGCACACAATCGTTTTTCTTTTCAAAAGGGAATGATCACTGCGATTGTCAGCTGCTGTCCGACATTCTCGGTCCTTCAGGCACCGACAGCCTGCATCACAAACTAAGGCACTCAATTTGGAGACCACATTATAGCCATTTTAACGCCGTTTCTGGCTGAAGTTATTCTTTGTAAACAAGAGTCTTGGAGTGTTTAACATTTACAAGACAATAAATAAGGTGGCGTGGAGTTTAAAGAAATAGTATGTAAGATTTAGGGGGATTTAGGGGCATCTAGTGGTGCGGATTAAAGAGTTTAAATAGCTGAAACTTTTCACGGTTAGAATAACTTCAGAAGTTGTTATTCTTACTGGGAGCAGAATTATACTCAGAGGTCTCTTCCTCTCCAAAACCAATTAACCAGGTGATTAAAGCTGGTAAAAACACTGAATAAAGCACTTTCACACTACAAATCAGCGTTTTTCCAATGCTCTTTGGCTTATTGCAGATAGTTCACTAGTCCTGCACCCGCTGATGTTTGCCCGCCTTTTGTCGCTGATAACTTAAGATCGACACGTTCAGGAGGTTTTAACCGGAAGCCGAATTATCTGCAGACCTTTTCCTCTTCAGAATAAACAGACCCTGTGATTTTAGCCAGTGAAAACACTGAATAAAGCAGTTTCATGTTATAAATCAGTGTTTCTCCGAGGCTGTTTGGCATGTTAAAAACGGGCAGCGAGTCGACCACATGCTACTGTGTGCTCACCGTTTCCCTCTGATAATGTAAGATCCAGACACTGAGGAGGTTTTTACCGAAGCCAAATTATTCACAGAGGTCTGTTTCTCTCCAAAACAAATTAATCCAGTGATTAAAACACTGAATAAAGCATAATAATAATAATAATAATAAAGACTGTAGAGACCTAGTCGTGAAACACGCAGATTGGTAGACGAGGACCTGCTCCCTGTGTCGATATAAACGGCTGATTCTAAGGTTACGAAAACACAAAGATTCTCATTTTCAGGTGATTAAACTCAAAAGAAAAAATACTATTACATTCCATTTCTGCCAATATATCCCCCTTTGTCCTACACACTTGACCTTAATATGGGTGGTTTATGCCGGCCTTACATCAAACCACTTTTTAGTAATTTCACTTTTGCAGACAAATGTCCAGTGTCGAAATAAAATCATGAGTTTAACCTCAGTCGGTGCGTGCTCCCGTGATCCCTATCGTTTGATGTAAGGTGGTCATAAAACTCAGTCTGAGCTGTCTTAAGTCGGTCTTTTTCCTCTCATGACGTTCGACAAAATTAAACATGTTTGATATGAGCATACCATTTTTGTCTTGGCGTGAATATCGTCAACAACCAATAGTTTTGCTATCTGGGATGGGACTGTGTTTAATTTGACGTTTATCTGATCCACCAACCAGCACTTATTTTAGTGAGAAATCTTAATTTTTCCCACTAGAAGAGCGCAGCTAACCAATGGAGGCTGGTGGCAAGTTAAGGCGAGAAAATCCAAAATGTAAAGTCTGTGTCAAACCAAGCCGAATTCAGGAGAATACTGTCGACATCTGGCGCCTTTTATCTCGTTTTTCTAGAGTTATGTGTTTTCGCATACACGTAAGGAATTGTTTAAACGTCATATTTCTTAAAGGGAGTTTGGTGTTCTTTTCTCCACCAGAAGCAGGATTGGAAATAATCTCTAAAGGAATCTAATTATAGTCTTGCAAATGGTGATCCAGCAAGATCCCAGTCTCTGCAAAATCGTACAGTCTGTGATGAAATATTCACATTATCTTTAGATGACAGATTTAAAAGCATTTTCAGTTTCCCAGTATATGATAGGCGTAAGCTGAACACAGCATGTAGATGAGCAAAAACATCAGATATGAGTGTCTTCCAACTTGCCACAGGCTTTTGGAGACATGCAGCCCAAACAGGAATCCGGCACATTCTCACGCCGCCCCTCGTACATGGGTCTACATCAACCCCCTTCGCCCTCTCAGTGGCTCCATCAAGGATCCATCAACATCCAGCCATTTTTGGTCCTCTCAGCTCGTCTCGGAGCGTGAGCACATTCTCGTCTCTTCTTCACCGTCTCGTTCTCTCGCTCACACGTTGATCTTCTTCAGCTGTTCGTATGTGAGGAAGAACTGGATACAGAGTGAAGGAACATTATCGGCCGGAAAGTGGACATTCTTGTTGAGCGTGGGAGACTCGCTGAGGAATTTTGGCTCTTTCTGCACTTCAGCTCAAAGCCTCCCTTGTTACCGTTTCCTTGTTACCTCAGACTGCTCAGCTGAAACAAGTCAATAATCTCATTACATCAGGGCTGGTCGGTGCACGATGACGAGCTGACAACTGTAACTATTAACCCTTTGCAGAAAGACTTTCATACAGGGCTCATACACATTTTTACAAATAAATGTGCATGACTTCTTGGCAAACTTTCAAAACTTTAAATTCTCTGAAACAGTCATCGGTACTTATAATAGCTTTTAAAAACATATATTGTTTTAAAAAATGATGGATTCAGAACAGGTAGAGAATTGAAATTTCTATAACTGAGGGAGTGGTTGTTATTTATGAGAGGGGAGGTGGAAATGTCAAATAATTTTTGAACACCAGAGAGACAGCCCATTTTTTGATTTTGGGGCGGGGCATACAACTTTCAATGGCTGTGTTTTCCATTTATTTTGCTGGAAAGTTGTAAGGAAGCATGCCTTCCAAACCCAAGGGCAGGCATGACTTCTTTCAAAATTTTGGGTGATTAAAGAAATAAAAAAGTTTGGCAATGGGCAATTTTTAACAAAGAAAAAAAAACTGGCAAATTTTTTCTTTAAATATTTTTAGTGATTTTTAAAGAAAACATGTAAAAATTTGGGCCATTTAAAAAAATCTTGGTGATTTTTTTTAAACATACAAAACTTTTGGCCATTTCTTTTTCCTTAAAACTTTTTGGTGATAAAAAAAAAAACATGCAAAACTTTTGGCCATTTCTTTTTCTTAAAAATTCTGCCAATTTTTTCGTGTTTCACCAAAAATCACATCACTTATCATGGCCAAAAACAGAAATTACCATTGGATTTTCACATTTCTGATGGTCCTTAGACACATCATGTGTTATAATACAGGTCTGTGAAACACATTTCCATAAATTTTCTAAAATTTTCACTGTATTTTTAGTCTTAAAAACCTTTTCAAGGGTTAGAAATTGCCATTAGCAAATTCCATGACTTTTCCAGGTATTCCATGACCGTATTAACCCTGTTCATAGAGTTCACTCTCCTCTCTGTCCTCCCACCCCTCATCGAGGGCCCCTGTAGGTGCTCTCTAACCAGGGCCAGTGGGCTACTGAGGCAGTAGTTATACAAAGTTACATAAGAGAATTAGCTAGCATTATGCTAAGCTTCCCTCCACTGGGCTTGTAATGCCACACGTCACTGAATGCGTAACAGAATTTACAACTTTCCCCTGCTGATTTCTCCAGCTCAAAAGATGTTGCATCACAGAGGATATGCTGTGTGTAAACAGAGCGGTGCACTAATGAGGTGGTTAAAGGATACGATGATGTTCCAGGGTCCCAGGCGCAGCCAGTTGGGAAAGAAACCCTTGTAGAGGGCCATGAAGCCCTCGGAGCGCCACGTCTGAGGAGAAAACAAACACGCTAAAAACCCATTTTAGCTTATTATCCTCTGATGATTGCTCTAAAGTCCTCTCTGGGCATTTCTAACTGGGAAATCAGTGACATTAAGGTCTGATCTAGATATTAAACAGTATTACATTATATGAAATATTCATTCAGGATGCACACAGAGGCACTTCCTCACGGCATCAGACTACAGTCTAAAAACCGAATCACTCTGATGCTGCGGGCTGCTTTAAATGTCAAAACGTTTGCATGGTCATTCACTGATGAAGGTCATAAAGATGCCTGTGGCTAAGGCAACGTTGTGCAAGAATTGTTATTTTTGCTCTTTGAAGCCTCTACAGTTTCAGAGTGGTACACCATAGCTCAACTTCCAATTAAATTATCTGGACGTGTTAGTGCGATTTTGATCTCTTTGAACAGGGTTTACATGTATTTTAAAAGTCAAGTTTTCTTCGCACTAACACAATAATTCGATTTTTCCAACATCATGTAAAGGAACTGAGTGGATCCTACATTTCCCAGAATGCATCCAGTAATATTTTTGTTAGTCCCACCCTGCCTGGCTCAGATTTTTTTCAGGAGTTGTTTTCTTCGACTTTAAAGCTCCCTCCGGAGCCACAGAGGACGTTATACAACAGCACTGCACATATCGAGTAAACAGATCTTGATTTTGTCTGAGCAGGAAGCAGTGTGAGGCGACTGACCTGCAGTATGCAGTCCAGTGTTCCCTGGTACAGAGCTCCTCCTCTCTGATTCATCATTCGTGTCCGGACTACGTCCACGGGGTTGGAGGCCAGAGCCCCCGCCAGACCGCACGCAAAGCTGGACCTGAGGGACAACAAGACACAGGTTCAAATAATGAACTGTCCGTTTTTGTCACCTGAAATTAAATCTTTGGTGCTGAACATTCATTGCTGCGGTGTTTGTGCTGCTGTCGCACTGCTGTGGAAAAAAAAAAAAAGTTTTTTCCTGCATGACTCAGAACAGAAACTGAGCATTTAGAAACAGAGATGTTACGATTTCACTTTTTCCTTCCTGATACCTGAACTTGTGTATCAGCTGAAACCGAGTACTAAAGTTTTTACACCACATCGTTCCAGAGATATTCTAAAATTGTGTATTCCACATCGCCGACCTCATTATTTAAGTTAATTAACCCTTTGAAACCTGGAGTGACATGCCTTGTTCAGATATCTTTCACAACTAGTTAAATCTTTGAACTCGAAGCAATTGAGTGTGATTTCTCTTTAAAAAAGGTATAAGGTATGTAGAAATTGGTAAATTTAGAAAATTAGTATTTTTTAAAATATAGGAAAATGTATAGAGAAAACAAAGCTAGAGGAAAAACTATACTCATAATTATCATGATAAAATATTCAAAATTAGGTCACAGAACTCGTTTACTATTTTCTTGCTAATTTCTGGGTCATTTCTTCTTGCCTTCCTCATTGCCTTTTTGCCATGTTTTTGAAAGAAATTAAGCCAATTTGCTCAGGTTTCAAAGGGTTAAGAAATTACTTCGTATCGGTTCAAAGACTTGTGTACTTGCCAAAACTTCATCCAGCTATTTAGGCAGTATTGGAGGCATTTCTGATACCGATAGAGGAACAACACTATTAAGAAAAGCTTCAATTCACAGTCTAAGGGTTAAAAGACTTTAGTGCTGTACGGCTGAGCACTGAGACAAATGAAACAACAAACACAAACAATGACTAGTTTCTTAATTGCGAGTACACAGACTTGAAAACTCTCAGCTGAGTGGGCAATCCGGTGACAGCGGTCAGCACATACATATGTTAAACAGGGCATTTCACCTCTTTGTGCCACCTTTAAGGAATACTTCACCCCCCCAAAATGATAATTTGTATATCAATTACTCACCCTGTGTCATGCTTTTTCTTGCATGTCTCCACAGTGAACAAAGAATCCAAAGACGGAGAAAATTCTCGATAAATTAAAGTCATAGGGCTCTGCTTTGAACAACGGAAAAGCAATGTCAAATCATCTTCTTACAAACGCGTGCAGTATAATCCATGATTCATTTATCCAGTCATATGCTCAGTACTTCCCAAACACACTTTCTGAGGAGGAACTGAACTAAAAGTGAAATTTAACTATGCTCTCTTCATGCCAGACTCCACTGACAAAAACAGTAATTTTACCTCTCTGAACACAGAAGCTGCTGGTCGACTGCTGCCTTGATCAGTTAGTTAGTTTGTGTTACTGTGTGACTTTGGTTAATAAAAACTAACCCTTTAAAACACCAAAGTCGAATAATAAAACAAACAAAGTAACTGATTGAGGCAGCTGTAGACTAGTAGCTCATGTGCTCAGCAAAGTAAAATTACTATTTTTGTCAATGGAGTTTGGCATGGATGCGAGCATCAACAAATTTCACTTTTAGTTCAGTTTCCTGAGCATTCAGCTTGATATATGGGACTTGTATTACACTGCATGAGTTGTGGGAGTTTTGCTGTTGTTAAATGCAGTATGACTTCAGTTTTGGATTCTTCTTTCACTGAGGAAGCGTGACAGAGAAGCAGCCGTCTGTTTTCACTGTTAGTATATTTGGTTAACCTGCTGCTAACCTGCCTTATGTCTTTTGAATGTTGCCACGCGGCCTGCTTTGCATGGGTATGTATGAAATGTCTTGTTGACAATCTGCCTAACTTTGGGTTGCATGGCCTGTCTGTGTTTTAGTGCATACGAAAATTTTGTTAACGCATAACTGCATATTTTAACATTTTATCAAGGGTCTGCATTATGACTCTTGTATTTTATCTCTGCTTCTGTCTGTTGCTGTTTCCAGTTGATATTGCTGCTCAGCATGTCTGCATGTTTGCATTAGTGTGTGTTGTTGCTTCATGCATTTATATTTGTGCTAAAAAGACATTATGTTGTTGATTTATGCTGCGTGCATGGTTATTTTGTGCTAAAATGCTATTTGTTGTTGTTGTGCTATTGTTTCGTACTGTTGTTCTGCTGTTTCTTGCTGCTTTGCATGGCTGGTGTTCTGTTTTGGGAGTCCCTGTTTGTTGCTGTTGTTGCTGTCTTTTTGGTGTCCGGCTGGTTTTTATGTCTAATGCCTTTCAAAACATCTTGCCAAAAGACTACAGCTGAAAATCAGCCAAATGGCTAACACTGGCACATTTACAGAGATGTTAATTAATGTGTGTTGTCCTTAAAAATAAAATGAAACATAAGTAACCCATGTGTTATTGAAATGGTCAATTGAGGGAGTGAAGTTCTCCTTTCAGATACTGAAATGTGTCTTGCGAGCAGTTTCCTCCCAGTGATAAGAGGAGGAGGCTCTCAACGTGACTCTTCAAACTTACACAAAGTGTGTGTACACGTTGTCCCCCATGTGACCCGACAGGATCAGATGCTTCTTGGTGATGTCATAGACCGGTAGCTCGACTCCAACCACGATGGCCGCCCGCTGAGCCGTTAGAGAGACACCCTGAAGCGGAGATAATGTAGAAAAACTGAACATCTGACTCTTAAACCACAGAGTCTGTGCTGCCTGTAACCTGTGAGGTCATTTATTAGCAATGCAAATGAAGCGTTTCTCAGGCTGTCTGTACCTTCCACAGTCCTCTTGTTCCCTCCTGCTGGTAGATGTTGATGAAGTTGCCCATCATGCTGCCCTGGATCACATTTCCCTGAGCCTGCATGCGGATCTGGAAGAACAGACGGAGGAAAGTTGAACTTCAGACAATGAAAGCACACACAACTAGTGTGGAATGCTGCAGGTCCACCAAGACAAATACGGAGGAGTATTAAACTCGCTACCATAGGAATGCAAAAGCTAAAAAAGTTTGCAGGGATTTTTGGCAAGCGAGATGCCCTAAAGTATTTTCTCAGTCCTCACTTCCAGGAATTCTCCGGCCCCTGCTTGACTTGTTATCACTTTTAACGGCTGCTGTTTGCAGACCAGCTTCAGTTTGTCTTGTTTTCTGGCTCCACGACGAGTTGGCGGACGCAGCTACAACACACGGTGATAAAAACACAATCTTCCAAACCTGCAGCAGCTTGCATTAGTCTGTTAAACCTTTGAAACCCTGAGAAAATTGGCTTCATTAAAATAATTATAAATAAATGAACACAGTATAAAGGCAATGATCAGTTTAAGAAGAAATTACCCTAAAATTTGCAAAAAAAAAAAGGTTAAAAAGTATAAGAAAACTACCTGAAAGTTAGCACAAAAAAAGATTTTTTTTTTTAAATAAGAAAACAGGCCTGAAAAAACAGAGCTTAGAAGGTAAAAATAATAGTTTTCCAGACATTTTTCCCTAAATTGACAAATTTCTTTCAATTTCTGGAACATTTCTCGGCAAGTTGCTCGTTGCCTTTTTTCCCCACAATGTTTTCCAAACAATTCAAACCAACTTTGCTAAAACTTTAAAGGTTTAAAAACTTGTGAAAAGTATCTGAATGCAGAACAAAAACAGTGAGTTGATGAAGGTTTCAAAGTGTTAACTGAAAACAAACACACTGTGGACACAACATCCTGACACCAATGGCGCATGGCGAGAAGAAGCCGGGCAAAACATGGTGAGTACAGCTGAGCGTGTGCACACATTCACCATATTCATGCGCTCATATCGTTTACAGAACACTATGTTAATCCTTAGAGGCTTCAGTCTATAAATAATCTTCACAAGAGGGGTCTTGATAGCACGAAGATGACCTTCACTCCATTCGGCATGCTACCAAACAGACCACGCCCACGCCACGGGGCGGCCGCAGACAGTTAACGTTATTGTTTCAGTTTTCCAAAACTATTACTGAAGAACAGCGCTGCTCAAGGCTGCAAGAGTACTGACAGCAGCTGTACAAAAATGACAGACGCCTGCTGTTTTTCAGACTGCCATTCAAAGAAATTGTCAGACCTGCTCGACAGCTTTAGAGACAAAAACAAGTCCAGTCCTCATGTTTGCAAAACATAGCATGAAAAGATCGAATATTCGTCTGCTTCCACAAATACAAAAAGAGATCTGTACATTCAAATGACTATTTTAAAGTTAAAAACATGTGCAAAGACAAATTTAAAAACTCATTCCAATACAAAAAAATTGAACTCAAAAAAATAATTTGTGAATATGAAACAGATCTGCCAATGCATAAACAAAAAAATAATAATGTGTGTAAAATCTGAATCCACAAGCATAAAATTGAGATTCAAAAATAAAAATTGGATTCACAAAAATTTGTGTGAAAGCTGTAAATATTAGAAATATATTCCCAAATGTTTATGATTTATTTGGAAATTAATTAAATGTATTCACAGATATTCTTTTTATTTGTGGAGTTTGCAGCTGTTTTTTTTTTGCAAATCAGTTTTCAATTTTTTTTAAATTTTGTTTTTGCATTTGTAGAAAAGGTTTTATATTTACAGATTAAACAAAACCACACCTATTGTCGATCTACTATGGAGTCTGCAGCTCTGTTTTTTTTTGTTTGTTTTTTGCAAATCAGTTTTGTTTTTTTTTTTGGCATTTGTAGAAGGGGTTTTATATTTACAGATTAAACAAAACCACACCTATTGTTGATCTATTTGCACCAATTATACTGAGAAAGATCTGTCTCCATAAAATAGCTACCTTCAGCACATCAGTGGGGTTGGCGATGGAGGACGAGATGACTCCAGAGAGAATACCGCACAGCACATTAGTCAGCATAGTCTCATCTGAAAAAGAGTGGGAGGGAGACTGTAACTGTGAACAAGCAGCATTTGACACCACGCGTCAGCTGCAGTTTGTCTTTACAGTGTTTTACAGAAGCACAGTTATGAGCAGCTCTCAGTTTGAAACAATGAGGAGACATATTTAAGTAGGTCATAAACACATCTGCTGCTCCTCCCGCGACCTTTAAGAGGAATGCGCCTGCCAAAATGTGTGCATTAGCGTGTGTATGCGTGCAAAGAGAAACTGGGACTTACCCTCCGGCCTGTCAACCAGCAGTCGCTTAAAGCTCTGGTATGTGCCAATTTTTATGGTCCCATAGGAGGCCTGGCGCAGCATAGCAGGAGCGATTCTGCACAAGTCAAGTTTATTTTTATTACTCAGTGGTACGATATCTCAGTGGGCTTTACAGATTTCAAAATACAATTGTTGGTAAATACATTTTTAACCTTTTGCTAAACTACAAACCCTCCAGACCTCCCAGGTCTTCTGGGAAAGGTCAGTACGGAGAAATATTTGTCTTGGTATTATCTGAGTTATTGTGTAATCTGTAAATATAAACCCCTTCAACAAATACAGATTTGTACAACTCAAGAAACTACTTTGCAAATGTAAAACATGGCTGCAAAAAGACAAAGTATGCAAAGTAAAAATCCGTGAAAACATTTAACTCATAAAAAATGTAAAAATCTTTGTAACATTTACAACTATTTATATTTTTATATACTTGTACTTGTACTTGTACTTATTTCTACTTGTGATTATTCTCTATGACGGCATCAGAGCGACTGCAACAAACCACAACTCCCCCCCAAGGATCGATAAATTATTTCTGCCTTGAACTGAAATCACTATGTGTACA